>NC_048220.1:76106794-76111615 GCF_002007445.2 Ailuropoda melanoleuca | reverse complement strand
GTTAATTTCAAAGCTCTAAGCTGCATGAATCAACTTTGATGAAATACAAATATAGAAAATCAAAATAGCCTCTAAGTATTTTAAGTAGATAAATTTAATAATATAACTTAGAAGCATGCCCCATTGTGTTTGCAGCTCAATGAAATGAAAGTTGATGATTCAGAATTCTTCATGTCAAGTCAGCTTACAAAAAGATCAAGAAAGTGGAAAATAAATTTGAGTAATAAAAAAAGAAACTCACTGTGATCACTATACATAAAATCAAACTTTCTTTTTGTTCAACTCTTTTTTTTTAGGGAGACGATAAGAGAATAAACTGGAAGATATTCAGTCAAAGGTAAAAGGTAAAAATCCAAACCTGGATTGTTTAACTTAACAATAACATCAAAATAGAAACTATAAATTTGGAAACCAAATTTAGATATGTGTAGTTTCATTAATTAACATAAAACATGTTTTTAATAGCAGAGGTTAGCATTATTAGGATCTTAAAGAAAAAAAACTTTAATCATCATGAATTACGTGGCTGTACTATGAAGAAAGACTTTAGAATCATAATGCAAACATTAAATGTATTTTTCAACATTTAGAATTAATCCATGTATATTCTTTGTTCGTTAATAGATTAAAATTTTATAACATTTAATTATGATTAAAGAACAATTATGATAAAGTGTATCAGCTGTGACAGTGTAAAAGCTTAGTTGATAGAGATTAGGAGGTGTAAAGAGAGGATGTTAAGGGAACAGAAGATGTACAAATACTCTCATTTTAGTTGTCTATTCTTGACAGAAAAGGAAGTGAAAGTTTAGATTATTATTCCAAGTTAGAAAGTTTATTTATGTAACTAAATAGAATAATAAAAATATATAAATGAAAAGGATAGTTCAAGTATATAATTAAGACAAATTCTCTTCTGCTACAGTATGCATATAATAGGTAATGTATAAACTTTATACACTGAGAAAAAAAGCGTAGTATATTATTTAGAGATATAAAATTAGTCAAAACGTGCTCTAAAATATCTGTTAATAAGAATGCCCCAGGGAACAGGTAAAATACTCTATATTATTTTATTTTGTAAATCACATCTATATATTAGCAATTTTAGATTTGATATGTTCTTTATTAAAATAGTAATTAGATAATCACTAGTTCTGACTTAAAGTCATCAATAAGATCATCTCTAATCTGTTAGCAAATTTCACTAAAACTGAAAGTATAAAATATGTGATCATTTCAAACTACATTCAACTAATATATATCTGCAAAAATAATCTGGGCTTTGGCATAAACTTAATTGAAGAATTGATAGTCTTTAGTAATATTTTCAGTTAAATAGTTCACAGAGTACCTGGTTATTAGAAGCAAACCAACTTAAGTGAAAACCTGGTGGATTGTTACTATATTGAATTAAATCTCATTTTCCATTCTGTTAGAAAAGTCTTTCAGAATTGAAAAATAATTTAAATGACATATTCAGAGGCTAAAGACTATATTTCTAAATATATAAAGTTGACGAAAAATGTTAGACATTTTGGGAAAATAGTTTTATGTACTCTCATGCTTATAATCTTTTAAATTTCTATTATTCACTCTTTGGGAATGTTTAGTATTGGGAATGATGTTTTTTTAAACCAGTGAGAACAAATGAGAACCATATATCCTAGGCATTTAAAATTAACCACACATTATTTTAGTGTTGTTAACGTAGTATAATAACATATTAGTGTGCTGTAGTCAGCATTATTGTCAATATAGGCATATTTAATATATTTTTGAAATGAAGTTATATTTTAGTTTTGATTAACAATTTTAATAATAATATAAATGGTGGAATATGTTTTAAGCAAGATTTTAAAATCTGAAACGATATTGCATCATAAAAATGCCTCAGATTATTAAAGAATTTAAACAGTGTACATGGATTATTTTATTCTGTAGGGAATACAATGTTTATATGAATATTTTTACACATGATGTGCAAATTATTGCTTGAGCATCACCAATATTTCAGAAATATTTCCTAAGCTGTGTTCGTTGTGAGAAATCTTTATTTTAGTTCCACCAATGCTAGTAAGTGGTTATGAAACAGTTTGGTGAGTCATTAATTTCTCTGAGCGACAGGTTCACACCAAGTTCAAACTATGAAGTGCTAAACAATGGATTATTTTACATTTTTAAGTTTTTAAATTATCTCTTAGAAATCTTGTTTTCCTCCAACTTAAAAGTACAAACAACTTAAATACAGAAGTAAAACAAATGGTTATGTCATATTAGTTCTATTTTAGTGAATGATGACAGTAGGTTCAAGAATCCTCTAGCAAATTAGAAAACCTACTGTGAGCAGAAACATAACTGTAAAAGAGTTGGGCAGGAAGAGTGTGAAACAGTAAGGGTATAGTGGGCCTTCTTGAGCTACAGAGAGCATGCTTCCTCAACAACAGGCAGCCACTGCACAGATCAATCGATTGGCGCAGTGTGATAAGGGATGGGTCTTGTGTAGCAGGTCTGCAGTTTCTCTACATAATCCATAAATCTAAATTTTATATAAAATATCTAATATAATTTAAACTATGTGAGCAAACAAAATAAATCTGCTGGCCAAATATGCCCCATTAGAGAACAATAATTTTTTTTTAGTGTTTACATTAATTTCTTGGAAAATTTCATTTTATTATTAAGATTAAAAGAAGGTATTCTTTTTTAAAAAAGATTTTATTTATTTATTTGAGAGAGAGAGTGTGAGAGAGAGAACAAGAACAGGGGGAGGGGCAGAGGGAGAAGCAGACTCCCTGCTGAGCCGGGAGCCAGATTCCAGGACCCTGGGAGCATGACCTGAGCAGAAGGCAGATGCTTAACTTACTGAGCCACCCAGGCGCACCAAAAGAAGGTATTTTTTAAGACTTATTTAATGACTTGTCTTGCCTATATTGAGATAATACTTGATTGAGCCTTTACCAGACACTTGCACTTATAATTGTATTTTATCCTAAAGAATTTCTCGTTCATCAACTTTCACCATGAGCAGAAACCATATCATCTTTGGACCCTTAGAGAATAGAAAATTAATTATAAAGTTAAGGAGGATTTTATGAGGCAAGTGAAATGTGGTGATATGGCATAGTGGAGTATGGTACCTTTCTTCTAGCTCAATTTGAATGGCATTTGAAGTAGGAAAAATGAATACATGCCACAACGTCTAATGTTAAGGAGTAGAAAATGTAGTATTTTTAAAGTTACTAACTTCCCAAAAGCTAAGCGACTATAAACACACACACACACACACACACACACACTCATGCTAAATCTAAACATTACACTCACTTTGTAACAAATAAATTTTGTTGTAAGCCACCAAGGTCTTGGCCTCTGATTTTAGATACCCATGGGTCGTGTGTGTGTGTTGGGGTGAGCCCTGTGTGAGACCCGCTGTATATACCTAGTGTCTAGAATATTGACTGACATGTGATAGATATTCAGTAAATATTTGTTTAGTCATTGAATTATGTTTATGAGCTTTTCCTGGCACATTTTTGACAAATGTATTCCTGTCTCCTCTGCATGCGTATGTGTAGAACAGCAGTATTAGAGAAATTGTTGGTGTTCGCAGTAGAAAAAACTGCTCCCAAAACCGTAAACACTGTGGTAGGGCAATAACAGACAAGACAATCTTATAGGCACAGAGGACCTGCACAGAAGGATCTGAAGGTGAAGGGAGTACGCTATTTATATAAAAAGAGAGAGGTGAACCAAACAGGTCATGTGAATTATCTACACCAGAGAAATAAAACAGCTTTTCTATCAGTGAGCTTACTGTGTCTTCTATGTTTGTTTTGAACTGAAGGATTGAAAGAGTGCTGTGTTATTCAGGTTCAAACCTTTCAGTGACCTCTCAACTTTTACAAGATGCTTTAACAACTTTAGACTTTTTAGTTATTGGTTCAAAGATAAAATGTTATGGGTGTGCACAGGGTTTGTCCCCTCAGTTGCAAATAAATTGAAGCAAAACTAAATTCAATTTAATTTTCCTCTGGCACAGTGGGTGATCATTGAGATTGGCCATTTGCAGTTCAAAGAAACTAAACTATGTTGTGCTTTTTGGGAAAACTTTTTCTAGCCATATGTATTCCAGATGATGTACTTGTTCCATGTTTAAATCATATCTCTTCTTACTCCCATTAGGATAGCATTATAACTAGACTATGATTTTGATATTTACGAATGAAAATGTTTATTTTCAGTTCAATTTTCAAAAAGATTACAATACATTTTAACTCCTACAGTGCTGGTGGTGCCCACATTTCCATAGCTATTTCATGTAGTTATTAAAATTACTAAATATTTATTATCTATATTTTATAATTGTAAAATAACAAAAATTTATCAGTTTTATCCTAAAGGAACTCTGAAAAAGTAAAGAAAAAATTTTAGCTTGTAAAACAAATGTAATGTTTATTCCACAAACAAAAATACATACTTTCCTATATAGAATCCATAGCGTAAAATGTATCTCTCTCTCATGCTTTCTCATTGCCTTCTACTTTTGTCCTATAGGTAATTGCCATGTTATCACAAAACAGGCATAACAGTCATCAGAAAACAAGTTTGAATACTAATTGAGAAAGTCCGGAAATTCCATTCTGTTATTTGAAATGTAAACACCTGACTTGTAGACCGTTTGATCTGACAGAACTTGTCTATCATTTTAGATCAACTCGACATTTATATATTATGCATTTACTGTATAACTACAATATACTTTACATACTAGCTGCTAGGAAGCAAAATTACTTTGAGTAAATTCCTAGTCTCCAGCGG
>NC_048220.1:76079283-76106694 GCF_002007445.2 Ailuropoda melanoleuca | reverse complement strand
TTTTTTTTTTCCCCAAGGACCTTCACTGGGTGTTCATGAGAAAGATTGGCGGGCAGGGCAGGAAACCAGAGTAAGCCACGTTCAGTGGTGTCAAAGCCTACAGGAAGTAATCAACTGGCATTGTTGACAGACAAGAAACACTGTCCACTGTTGCCAGACTTACCTCTGAAGAAAAAGCTTTAAGCCACTGTGGGATAAATAACAAACCCTCTTCCCCTGCCAAAAGAGCTACCAGAGAGAAACAAAAGGAGGCAGGAAACCCTTTTATCCTACCTTCAGGACACAAGCAAAGATCCAATGGTTCTGGATGAAGAGTCTCTAGTGGTGGGGTAGGCAAACTTCTCATACTAAGCATGCTACATGAAAGCAAAACAGAGGACTTCTACAGCTAGGTGCAGAGCAAGAAATCCTTTCTTGCCTAAGATCTGCCAGAGAGAGAATGTAGAGTTTAGATGCCAAGTTATGGACATTGGAGCAGAAATGCTGAAATGGCACCCACCCTGAGGCCCACATGTGGAGTTTATAACATATATAGAAGAAAAATGTATACAATAGCACAAGGGATGGGGTAAAATATATAAGAATTTATTGTTAGAAGGTTCTAATAGAAATTATGAAGTGAAGTACTATTATTTGAAAGTAAACTGTGGTAAATTAAATGTGTAAGTTACCCTAGAGGAAGCACTAAAATGTTTGTAAAAGAGTTATAATTACTAAAACCAGAATGGAGGGGGAAAAAAAAAAAACTAGAGTCAAAAACGCATTAAATATAAATGGTCTAAATATCTGCATTAAAATGCAGACCTTGACATGCTCAATAAATAAGACAACACTATGCCATCTACAACATTTACTTTTTTAAATGTAAAGATATATTTAGGTTTAAAGTAAAATAGATCATTTTATGACTCTATAAAATAGATTATTTTACAAATTAAAATACAAAGTAAGAAATTAACCGATGAGGATGAGGTATTTCATAATGCTGAGGAGTTCAGTATATCATAAATATAATGATTCTAAATATGTAGATGCTATGGATTGAATGTTTATGCCCCCAAATTCATATGTTGAATCCCCAGTGTGATGCTATTTAGAGGTAAGACATTTGGGAGGTGATTTGGGAGGTAAGGCCTTTGGGAGGCCTCACAAATAGATTATTGTCCTTATAAGAGACCCTGCTGAGCTTGCTAGTTCCTTATGCGCTGGAAGGACACAGGACAAAGATAGCTCTCTAGGAACTAGAAAGCAGGCCCTTATCAGATGCTGAATCTGGCAGCAGCCTGATCTTGGGCTTCCCAGCCTCCAGAAATATGAGGAAAAAAATTGTTGTTTAAGATGCCCAGTCTATGGTATTTTTATTATAGCAGCCTGATCAGACAAAGAATACACAAGTAACAATACGGCTTCAATTATATGAATAAAATACTGACATAGCTGAAAAGAGACACACTTGGAGACTTCCACACTCCTCTCTCAGTAACTGATAGGACTAATACACAATCAGTAAGGATATAAAATACCTGAATAACACTATCAACCAAATTGACCAGTTGAGTTGTAAAACAATTCACCCAGGGGTGCCTGGGTGGCTCAGTTGAACATCCAACTCTTGGTTTTAGTTCAGGTCATGATCTCATGGGTCATGGGATTGAACCCCACCTAGGGCTCCACACTCAGTGGGGAGTCTGCTTGAGATTCTGTCCCTCTTCCCCTCCTCCAACTGATGTTCTCACTCTTTGTCTCTCTCTCAAATAAACAAATAAATCTTTAAAAAAAAAAAATTTTGCCCAATAAAACCAGAATATACATTACATGCTAACACATGTAGACAATTTGCTAATGTAGACCATATTATGGACCATAAAATAAATATCAAAAAATTAAAATAATTCAATTTATACCAACTGCCTTCTCTGACCAGAGCAGAATCTAACTAAAAACCAATAAAGTAAATATATCTAGAAAAATTCTCAAATATTTTTGGTAGATGTACTAATGGCCCCCAAAGATGTCCTTAAACTATGAATATGTTACTTTACATAGTAAAAGGGACTTAGGAAGTAATTAAATTAAGGACCAAATTAAGGATCTTGAGATATTCTTGATTGTGGTGGGTTGGCCTAATGTAATTACAGGGGTCCTTATAAGACAGGCAGGAGGCTTAAAGAAAAAGAGATAAATTATGAAAGCAGTGGTTGATGTGATGCACTTGGAAGATGGAGGAAGGGACCAAGGAATGAGGTGGCCTCTAGAAGCCAGCTGAGGCGAGGAAACAAATTTTTTCTTGGAGCCTCCAGAATGAATATGATGCTGCAGAGACTTCGATTTTAGCCCCATGAGATTCATTCTAAGTTTCTGAACTCCATAATTGTAATATGATATTTTCATATTACTTTAAGCCACTAAGTTGGTGGTAATGTGTTAATAGCAATAAGAAACTAATACAATTTGTCAACCAAACAATATATTTCTTACTAACCCTTGGTTCAAAAGACCAATTACATGGGAAATTTGATAAAAGTCGAAATTAAGTGAAAATGGAAACATAACATATGAAAATTTCTTGAAACTCAACAAAAAGCAATGTAAACAGGAAAGTTTATAGCATTAATGTTGATATTAAAAAAGGAAGAGTTACTTTAAATCAATAATCTAAACTCCCCCCTTAAGAAACTAGGAAAAGAAAAACAAATTAGATCTAAAGCAAACAAGGTAGAAAACAATAAACATAAAAGAAGAAATCAAAGAAATTGAAAACAAAAAAAAGAGAAAACTCAATGAACCAATGTTTGCTTTTGAAAAAAAAATCAGTGAAATTAATAAATATCTAAGCCATACCTCCAGACTATAAATAAATGGTTTAGATATTTCTCAATTATACATATACATCTATACATGTATATATGAGAAAACATAAATTACATAAATATGAGAAAACACAAATTACAAATGTCAAGAATGAAGGAGGGGGTGGCACTGGGTGGCACAGTTAGTTGAGCACCTGACTCTTGGTTTCTGCTCATGTTGTGATCTCAGGCTCATGGGACCACCTGCCTCTTGGTTTCTGCTCATGCTGTGATCTCAGGCTCGTGGGAGCAGGCCCCATATGGGGCTCCAGGTGCTCAGCTCAAAGTCTGCTTCAGATTCTCTCCTCTGCCTCTCCTGCTCATGCTCTCTCTCTCTCTCCAAAATAACAAACATCGGGGTGCAGGTGCCCCTTTATTTCACTACTTCTGTAACTTAGGGATAAATACCTGGTAGTGCAATTGCTGGGTCGTAGTGTAGCTCTATTCTTAACTTCTTGACACTACATCTGAAACTAATGATGCACTATGTGTTGGCTAATTGAATTTTAAAAAAAAAAGGAAAAAGTAAATCTTTAAAAAAATAAAAAGAATGAAGGAGGGGACTTCACTACAGATTCTACAGATACTAATGGGAAATATATTATGAATAGTGTGGCCTCAATAAATTCACCAAATCAATGAAATGGACCATCTATGAAATATTTAAAATAACAGAAAAATTCATTAAAGAATTAACAACCCTGTATATATTAAATAAATCAAATTTATTATTAAATAACTTCCCACAAAGAAAATTGCAGATCCGATGATTTAACTGGTGAATTCTATAGAATATTTGAGAAAGAAATAATATTAATTGTAGACAATCTCCACCAGAACACTTCCCAGTTCATTTTATGAGGCCACCATTAACTTAAAGCCAGTCGGAGATTACATGAAAAGAAAATTATAGACCAGTATTCCTCATAAATGTGAACATGCAAATCCTCTATCAATATTAGTAAGTAAAATTCAGAAGTGTATAAAAAAGATAATAAATCTTGACAATGTGGAATTATTCTAGGAATGTAAAATTGGTTCAACATTTAAAAATCAATGTAAATCACCCTATCAACAGACTAAAATATAAATGATTATCTTGATAAATGTAGACAAATGTTTGACAAATTTCAATATACATACATTATACAAACTGTCAGCATATAGGAATAGAAGGAAACTTTTTCAACTTAATAAAGGTATTCTATGAGAAGGATACTTCCCTTGTACTTAGAGAGACTGATAGTTCTCCCCTAAAATATCAAGGCAATGATGTTCACTTTCACGACTTCTATTTAACATTGTACTGAAAGTCCTAGCCAGCGAAATAATGTAAGAAGAACAAATAAAGTCATAAAGCTTGAAACAAGAAATAACACTATGAGTGTGTGTAGGTTGTTGGGGGGAAGCGGGCTAACATGAACAACAACATAGAAAACCCTAAATAATCTGGGGGAAAAACCCAACTCACTTAATAAGTGAGTTTTTGCAGGTTTCAAGACAAAAGAACAATAAAAACTTAAATGCATATCTAGACATTAGAAAAAATAATTTAAAAGCAGCAGAAAAAAGCAATATCATTGATAATAGCATTAATATACTCAGCTACAAGTCTAAAGAAAATATGTAAAAGAATTGTATGCTCAAGACTACAAAATATTGGCTAGAAAATATTGATGAAGTTAATTAAAGTAGACCCAAATAGAGAGGTATCCACTGAGTTAATGGATGGGAAAGTCAATATTGTTAAGTTAGCAATTTTCCCATTTAATATATAGATTCAGTGCAATTGCAATTAAAATATCAGCAGGGTTTTTGTAGACATTAATAAGCTAATTTGAAATTTTATATGGAAATGTTGAGGACCTCCATTAACCAAACAGCTTCAAAACAAATGTGTTATGAAGTACAGTAATCAAGTTAGTACAGAATTGGCAAAGAGATATAGATCAATATAGCAGAATACAGTGTCCAGGAATAGATCTATACAAAAATATTCAATTGATTTTACAAAGAGAAAGGTGCTAAGTAATTCATTGGGGAAAAAATAGTCTTTTTAACAAATGGTCCTGGATTAATTAAATATTCATATAAAAAATGAACTTTGACTCATATTTTGTACCACATATAAAATTTGACTTTAGGTGGATAATAGACCTAACTGTAAAATGTAATAAAACTATAAAGTTTCTTTAAGAAAACATGGAAGAAAATCTTTGTGGCATTGGATTAGAAAATGATTTCTTCCATATTAGACAAAAAATTTGAAAAAAACTTAAACAACTGGACTCTGTCAAAATTTAATACTTATGCTCCTCTAAAAACATCATTAAGAAAATGCAAAGACTAATCACAGAATGGGAAAAAATAGTGCCAGACACATTTTTGATAAAGAACTTGGATCCAGAATATATGCAGAAAATTCATAACTTAATTAAAATTTAATCCAATTAAAGTGAAGTAATAGATGTGAATAGATATCAAAGAAGAGATAATTGCCAAATAAGAACATAAAAGGTTGTTCATATCATTAGTTATTTGGGAAATGCGAACTAAAACCACTATGAGATACTGGGACATACTTACTAGGATGGCTAATGTGCAAAACTCAGAAAGTTCAAAAAGCTGACAAGGAATCAGATCAGCCAGAAATATTGTACATTTCTGGTAGGAATCAAATTGTGCCACTATTCTAGGAAAGAGCATGGCAGTGCTTGCCGAGTTGTACCTACCATAAGATCCTGAAATCCTCTTCTAATCATTTACCTAAGAAAAACAAAAACATATGTTCACATTTTGAAGGCTTGTAATTGAATGTTTATAACAACTTAATTCACAATAATTCTAGACTGAAAACAACGCAAATAGTTATCAATTTGGCATTGTGTTTTTAAAAAATATCACAGTCTATGCATGCTTATTACAACTCAGATAAATAATAATAATGAATCACTACCATAAGCAACAACAGGGTGAAATATCAAAAACATCCTAAGTGAAATAAGTTAGACAAAAAGTCTACACACTGCATAGTTAATGACTTTTTTGGAGAAGGGGAATTATAGGGACAGAAATCAGGTCAGTGATTGCTTGGTTTGGCAATGATGGGAGGGTTGATTGCTAATTGACATAAGAAAAATTTGGGATGATGAAAATATTGCATATCTCAATCTAGGTGGTGGTTACACCACTGTATAAATTTATCAAAACAAATTGTAGTACATACCAATAGTGAGTTTTGTTGTATATAAATTAAACCTCAGGAGTGCATGGATGGCTTAGGCAGTTAAGTATCCGATTCTTGGTTTTGGCTCACGTCATGATCTCAGGGTCCTGGGATCAAGCCCTTCCTCAGGCTCCATGCTCAGCAGGGAGTCTGCTTGAGGATTCTCTCTCTCACACCCTCCTCTCTCTCTCTCCCCCCCAATAAATAAATCTTTAAAAAATAAATTATACCTCAGTAAACCTTAGAAACAGTATAAGAGTCTCTTTAGATATGTAGAAGTCATACATATAACTGAATAATCCTAAGGAAAGTTTGCAAGTATGAGGGAGCGAGTCTACAACGGAAGTTGGACTCTTTGTACCAGCAATCTGCTTCTTACATAATTAGCTTGATTAAGGGATCTTTTCATTTTTGTCTTGAACATAAATATTACATTTGCTTAAATTGGAATAATTAATTTCTTTGTGAAGAAGTAGAAAAAAAATTTATCTTCCTAAATTCAAGCATAGACAGCTCAAAGAAACACATTTTTCTTTTCTTATTTACATTGGTTAAACTACAAAACTAACATATTTGTTAAAAATTAATTAAACAGGAGCACCTGGGAGGCTCAGTTGGTCAAGTGCCTGCCTTCAGCTTAGGTCATGGACTCAGGGTCCTGGGATCAAGCCCTGCATCAGGCTCCCTGCTCAGTGGTGAGTCTGCTTCTCCCTCTCCCTCTGCCCCTAACACTGTTTGTTCTCTCTCTCTCTCTCTCTCTCTCTCTCTCTCTCTCTCAAATAAATGAAAAAAATAATTAAACAAAATAATGGAAATTAAAAATAAAACAGTCCCCAGTATCCCTTCAAAATAATCCCTCGCCCACTGCTCCTTCAAAGTATTCATTGTAGTGGCAGGTAAATAGTAATTTTGGACATCTAACCCCAAGTCTGATCTCTACAGATATTAAGTTGCATGTGTTAGGTGTATCCTGTACAGTCAACTATATTAAATTTTATGTGTTCAGATGAAGTTGGTAAACCTGTTAAATATAGCTACACCTGACAAACTTAGAGGAATAAAGTTGTGTGGCAGAAGTGAGTGTCCATCTCTCTGACCCCTCAGAGTTCATATGGTCATTCAGGCTTTCCAGGTGCTAAAAGTCTCTTCCACGCTCATCTGCAATTCTTTTGTAACAATGCCCTTCAAATCAAGTAGACTATTGTCTGCTATTGATATTTGAGCTTAATTTACTGCATGTAACCCAAGAACCTGACACTACTTTTGTATTAAAATAATAGCCTTCAGAGTTAACCACTATTAATGTTTAGAATTCAAGATATCTAGGGAAAAAAACTATTAAGGAATCTGAAATATTTGAATAGAACTGAGCTGAAGCTGAATTTAATCTCCTGTGTCTGGAAAAAAATAATTGCTGATCTGCACATTGAAATATTGATGAAAAACAAGTATTTTAGGTCTTTTAGTATTAAAAATAATTTTTCTATATGTATAGAGATTTTTCATGCTGATGACAATTGTAATTAATTATCAAAACTTTCATTTATTTTAAACCATTCGTTATTGACTACAATAATTTGCCAAAACAGTTATTATTTAAACATATTTAAGTAATAGGTTTTTTACTTTGAAATATGAACTATTTTTTAAAGATTTTATTTATTTATTGGACAGAGAGAGACACAGTGAAAGAGGGAACATCAGCAGGGGTAGTGGGAGAGGGAGAAGCAGGCTTGCCACTGAGCAGGGAGCCCGATGTGGGGCTCGATCCCAGGACCTTGGGATCATAACCTGAGCTGAAGGCAGATGCTTAACTACTGAGCCACCCAGGTGCTCCAGAAATATAAACTATTTTTAATAATTATTTCATTCAGTAGACCTGTGGAAACTTCATATATCCATATATTTAATGTACTTCTTAATTAGATATTTTATAATGCCTTTATCAAGAGAAATCCTTTTTGTTTTGTGAGATTTAGTATTGATACTTTAGCTTCAATTATAGATTGATTTTTCTCCTCACTATCATTAACATTTCTGTGATGCCGTAAAAGTAATATTTCATCTGATGTCAGGTAAATTAATATATTCACTGCCAAATACGTATATGGAGATGCCCTATATTTCACTGAGCTTTCTGAAACCATGGCCTCAGTCTCTCATTATGCCAGCAGAAGCCTCTAGGTTACATGCTGTTCTGTAGCTTTACCTCAATTTCACAGTATTCTTGGCTCCGGAACTGTTCAGTTATTTTCTGTGCTTACCTATCACTAAGCCTGATCTCTTCCTAACACCCCACACAGCCATTTTCACTCTATTGTTCCCACACTATTTGTAATGAGAGAGATTATTTTAAAAATGCCAGCTCTCAGAATTCCACACAAAGAGAGGGTGCAAGTCTTTTCTGCTAGAGTATTAAATTTATTTGGAGATCCTATAGTCTCAAATTTGGAACAGAGGACAGAGAAAGAGACAGGTCCATGCCATTGGTGTCTACCTACCATTCTTGTTGCATTCCTTTCAAATCTCTTTTTTAAAGAGCAGTAGTAATGGTAGATGGTTCTGGGGTAGCTGCTTATGCCTGATCTTGTCTTCTCCTGAATATTTCATTTTTTAAAAATTTTACTTGAACTATCTCTTTTGGGAGGAAAGTCTATTTTTTAAACATGAAGTTGTGAATTATATATTTTGGTCCAATAGTTACCCTAGGACCACTCCCCCCCCCGCCCCAGGGCAATGCCAGACTCATATCTCATAAGCCAAAATAAGGAAATAGCATGAAGTTAATATAGAAGTTGGGATGGAAATTAACAGAATTGGCATCTGTTAATAATTTACATATTATCCTAACATGTTCTATTCTTTTCTTATACATTTTTGTGGAATTCATTATTGAGACATTTTTTATGAGCTTCCCACTTTGTGTTTTAGGTCAAACATACATTTAGTGTACCCTTACTCATTACACATAATACTTTTACTAAGCCATGAAGCTAAAATTATAACAAGTCATTGGTTATGAGAATGGTTCTTAAATATATAATGAGACTATGTTGAAATAATATTTTCATTATATTTTAGAAAAGGCTTAATCTAGTACTCTACAATGTGAAGGATTTAAATCAGATGTATAAAAGTGGTAAAATGGTATTGAACACTATCTGTTCCATAAATTATTTGGTCATAATGTTTTTTTGGAGTCAAATATGTAAAAGTACTCCATGTTGTTCCTGAGTTCATTCTACAGAAGAATTTATATCTCCCAGTAGGTTCTTTGTATGGATTGGCACTAAGACTTAGAGAAGAAGGTGAAACAGGCAAATCTCAGAAAAATAATACTTTCTTTGGTTAAATAATAATTAAATCACTAGGAATGAGATTAGCTAACAGCATGAAAACTTCCCAGAAGAAGCTTGCCTAAAATGGATTTAGAAATATTCAAGTTGCCTCCCTGGATGCTATTATTGAAGTAGTCAAATTAAAATGAACCAGTATTAAAAAAAGAAAACAATTACTTTGTCAGATATGTTTTTAAGTAACACTTAAATTATGTAACATGATTTTGTGATGACAAATGCAACAGTCTCCAACCTATTGAAACTGTAGGGAGAACTGATGATTTCTAGATCAATAAGATTTCTTAGATAAAGCAAGCTAAATCACCATTAACTACACTACAGCTTAGAAAAAGAGGAAACAAAGAGGGTACTCAGATTAATACCATAAATGACAAACAAATAAAACTGTAAAGCTATAAAATCATCACATTTCTCCCTAATAAATCAGGTCAGGTGAGTAGAATCAGGATAGATATTTTTAAATGTTTTGATTTATTTATTTTTTTTTAGAAATTCTTCCTTTCATCATCTCCTTACTGTATCATTTTATTTTCATATTGGACCTTGGTAGGAAAGTAATGAGTCAGTAACTGGGAGAAAAGAAGAGAAGGAGAATTAGTAGTTTGGGTAACATCTTTCCACATTATTCCAATGTTTTATTGACATGAAACAATTTTGTCATATTTTTGTGCTGTTTAGATTGCTCTATGTTTCCAGCATATGGGAGATCTAATAAAATTTTTGGTTGTACTAACTTACTGTGCTGTGTTAAAAAAGAATTTTAACATTAGGATCTATCAACCTTAAAAGAGTTAAAGAGTGATTTTTTTTTATCTTGTTCACAGCATATTTTTGCGCTCATGTTACCTTAAGATAATATGAACAATAGTAGATCATTAAATTACTTAAATAAAGCAGTGTGCAGTCATTTACTTTTAGTGGCATTAGTGTTGTTACTTAAGAGAGAATTCCTTTATAAGAATGTCTACACATTTAAAGATATCTGCAAGCAAGTATATACAGTTGTACATATATTTGTGTGTGTGGATAACATAGGTACAAATTGGTACAAGCAGAAAAATGGTTGGAAAGATAAATTTTCTTTTTATAGTGTTTGTTTAAATTCACTTTGTAGCCAAGGCACATAAGAGACTGATTTGAAGAGGTTTCCTTTTGAAGGTGACAAGCTAGCTTTCACTAAAACATTAATCCTCTGGCTATTTATCAGAGACTAGAGACTGTAAGGACATTGGAGACTAGAAATATTATACTCAGAGAATAAAGAAAATCCTAGCACTTCTTGAACTCAAGGGTTTTCATATTACACAAAATCATTTGGAAAGTATATATTTGGAATTCAAACGGAAGTGTGAGGCTTCATCATTGATAATAAACAGATTACAGAAAGCTATCAGATGAGGTTTTCTCTTTAAATGTTTTTTAAAGCTCAAGAAACTGTACACACACACAAGATTAGGTGCAAAGGGCAGTTTTAATAGCTTTGGAAAAAGGAAAGATGATTTAAAAGATTTTAGTGATGTTATTTCTTTTGATATCACTGAGTTAGTCCTGCAGGCATAGTAATGAGAAGCGGCAGAGTACGCAGTAGAGCACTCTTGCGGGGGCTGCTCAGAGAACTTTGTGTATAGATTAGTGTATGGAAGAAGATAAGTGTCACGAATCTCGATTCCTAACTATGTGCCCAAACTATGAGATATTTCAGGAGAACACACGACATGTAATATCAAGAAGTCAATATATTCATGAGGAAACACCTCATATAGTCCCTATGAGACAGGTTTTCAGAGTTGTGGCTTTCAGACTTTTGAGAGTAGAGACCATCCACTTCAGCTGTATCATCTTTACCATGTTTACCAATGAGAATGCTGAAATCTAGAAGGGTGTATTATGCAAGATCGCACAGGATGTGTATGGTAGGGGCTCTACATTGTGGAGGAGGTATTGGCTTGACAGTAAAGGAAACTGAATGTTAATTTACTAAATTAACCTTATTAAATAAAATAACTTAGCTCACTGTTCGCTTCATAGTTGTAAAATTAAGATGGTTGGACTAAAATGTAACAATTAAGAGGAATAGACAAAGCATATAACATCATGTCTAGATCTTGAAAAAATATTTCAGAACACACATACAGTCTGATTCTATTTATATGCATTTAAACACAGAACACAATATTAAATAGCATTTATGGCAGACATATGAATGTAAAAGATTAAAATGGACTAGATGAGTATATACCAAACTCATACTAGCGGTTGCTTCTGAGACATTGGAGCATGTGGTCAAAAGAAAACTTCGCCTATATCTGGGATTAATTTTTCCAACTATAAAATGGGTATAATAATAGTATGTGCCCTATAATGTCATGAATATTAAATGAGCCAACATAGTAAAGTGTTTAGAACAAGTGATTGGACTACAGTAAGATGTTATTACCATTAATATTTTGTAATTGGGACATCAGATCTATCTCTTGAGCTAATCATATTCCATATACATTCCACGTATATCCTGAATCTTCCTCTGTCCCTAACAATATAGCAAGCACCATGGGAGACAGGAACACATTTGCTTCCAAACAGTTTCAGCAGAACCAAAGGTCTGTATTTATTAAACTATTTAAGTATATATATTAAGAGGAAAATGTGTATATCACTGATGATTTGCATCATCATTTATTATTGACCATTCCAAAATAATATAAATTTTGCATACATAGAGAATATCACATAGATATACAAGCAAGTTTTGTCAAATTGCATGTCAGTTTTTTATCATAAAATGTTTTTAGGGGCACCTGGGTGACTCAGTGGGTAAAGCATCTGACTCTTGATCTCAGCTTAGGTCTTGATCTTGGGGTCCTGATTTCAAGCCCCATGTAGGGCTCCACACCGGACATGGAGCTTACTTAAAAAAAAAAGTTTTCCTATGTAATGCAATTACAATTATCTTCATATAACACAGTTGCTTATTTATATCTGTTTGTGGCATTAATTCATTACCTCAAAGTTCATTGTACTTTCAAATATATTATCTTTTAACTATTTTAAATAACCAGGTATTTTTCAATAAAGCATGTATTATAATGTTACCTCGAAATAATATTCTCAGCTTGTGTAATTTATAATGAATAAATGAAGGACATTTATTTGAGATATTATTTAAATTCACTGTTTCCATCCTCTAATGTTTTAACTAGCTGTGTATTATGTTTACAACAGATATATTGATTAGATGTGAAAATATATACTCTAAGGAAACCTGTTTCAATGTTGTAATAATTTAGAATTCTAGTCTATCAGTAAATATATGGAAATATTATTTGCATTTCCTAGTTATAATTTAGACATGTGTCTAATCAAATGAAGACATTTTCAGGTTAATTTTTAAGATTAAATTTAAATTTAATCAAGCAATGGTACCTTGATTCCTCAACAGATGATATTATGGACTCCAGAGCAATTATTTCAGTGTGGCACACAAATTAACAGTAGTTTAAATAATATATGCACCAATTCACATAAAGCAAAAGCAATAATTTTATTTTATAGCTCCAAGTAGTTGAATTTTAATGATCACTAAACTATGAAAAACTCTTAAATCTCACAATAAAAGAATAATTTTCCTGTTACTAATATTGAACAATATTAGAGATTTTCTGGTTTGAGTGAACTTTATCTCAGAGAGTTGTGGTTCTGAATCTCATAGCTTTTTGTACAAATTTAGAAAATAAAAAAAATTACATAACATAAAAATTTCCTATAATCTTCATTCCCATGATTCAGCAAATTAAGATAACATCATGGGGGTGCCTGGCTGACTCAATTGGTAAAGCATGTTACTCTTGACCTCAGTTGTGAGTTTGAGCCCCATGTTGGGTGTCAAGATTACTTAAAAATAAAATCTTAAGGGGGCACCTGGGTGCTGAATCAGTTAAGTGTCTGCCTTTGGTCATGATCCTGGGGTCCTGGGATTGAACGCCACATTGGTCTCCCTGCTCAGCGGGGAGCCTGCTTCTCCCTCTGCCTGCCGNAGCCCCATGTTGGGTGTCAAGATTACTTAAAAATAAAATCTTAAGGGGGCACCTGGGTGCTGAATCAGTTAAATGCCTGCCTTTGGTCATGATCCTGGGGTCCTGGGATTGAACGCCACATTGGTCTCCCTGCTCAGCGGGGAGCCTGCTTCTCCCTCTGCCTGCCGCTCCCCCTGCTTGTGCTTTCTCTCTCTCTCTGTCAAATAAATAAAATCTTTAAAAAATAATAATAAAATAAAATTTTAAGGGATGCCTGGGTGGCTCAGTAGGTTAAGTGACTGCCTTCAATTCAGATCATGATCCTAGGGTCCTGGAATCAACCCAGTGTTGGGCTCCCTGCTCAGCAGGGAGCGTGCTTCTTGCTCTTCCCCTCTGCCCACGCTCTTTCTCTCTCTCAAATAAATAAACAAAATCTTAAAAAAAAAAATAAGTCAACGTTGTGGTCCCCAGAGTCAGATAATCCATTCTTATAACCTTAATATTAGCAGTGTCTTGGCACACTGAAAACATTAAGCAAAATCCTGTTGCATATGAATGAATGAAAAAGAGTGATGCTTTACATATGTGTAGATTTGATCTGAGTCTGAATTGTCCTTGCTTTAAGTGGAGAATTTAAAAGAGAAGAGAGAAAAATCTTCTCTAAATTTAAAGGGAAGGCAAAAGAAAGGGAATTCAATGATCAGACCCATCTTTGATACAATTATACTCAACTCCACATAAATCCTGAATTTTTCTCTGTACCTGGCAATATATGAAGTTCTATGGATGATAGAAAAGAAATAGAAGATAGTATTCTACATTTCATGAGCTTTCTACTTTTAAAATAAATGATTATTTTTTTAAAAAATTAAAATGTGTATCCATCTATTTATATAGCAATAATTTGGATATTTAGTCTCTTAAATTTGGGCATCTAAAACTATCGCTTTGAAATTACTTACTTTGTATTTTATGTAAATCCTATTAGAAATTTGTATGATGTCTTTATTTTTCAAAAATTATGGGTAATATGAGCCCTATTTATTTCAGATATTCATATATGTGGGAAGTTTTAGTATTTATTGCCTGTAGAATAAATCCTGAACTATTCAAATAATGCCAAAATTCACAAAAAATAACATTGTGAGCTCCATGTCCTTTAAACCAGAAAATCCTATTAAATAGTTTAGACCAGTTGCACAGGACTCATTTAAGCAACAAAAAATTTTATGTATATTTTACATATGTGATTGACCAACAAAAAACATATTGCTCCAAACTCCTACCTACTCCCAGATGCAGTGAAATAGTGTTCTTATCACAAAAAGATATTTCCAAGTTTGTAAGAAATTAAAGCTCATTGTGTCTTTAGAAAGACTAAAAATTGTCTAGGGAAAAAAATGGCTATCTAATCTCAAGTGCCTGAATAGGAACCTTCTTTTTGAGAAAGCTCCTGTCCTTTTGATTCCTAGACAAATGAAGATTGCTGCAGATGGTTTTTCAGAACTGCAAGGATTAGGGCTGTGAGCCAAAACTACATACATTTTGCATCTTTTTGGCAATAAAACAAATAACAGATATGGATTTAGAGGGGGAAAAAAACCTTAACGTACTTGCTTATCAATTTTGAATGCCATGTTTGCCATAGATTCATGAGGGTTGGTCAGTGATTCTCCAAAGAGAATTGAGACTGCATCATGTCTATAACTTAGCAGAGTATGTGGTTACTTTCACAGCTTAATTTGGGGAATATCAGAAAACTTTAACATACTAAATATGGAGCTTTCGTCACACCTGGACCTTGTAAACTGAAATCCCTACCATTGTTCTATCACTTTGTTTTTTGGGGTTTTCCCTTCTCCCCCATGGTCTGTCACTTCGAATTATAATGACACAAAGTAGAATCACTGTTTCAGAAGGTCCCATAAGAAACTATTATATGCTGTCTGGACAAGGCACTGAAATATTCAGTTTAACCTGACTTTATGTTAAAACAAGACCATTTTTTTTAAATATATAAATAGGAGTTATGTAAAAGAAATTCTAACTTATTTGCCTTTCCACAGTATTACTCTGAGATGCCGGTGTATATAGTCAATATACAGAAATCAATTGTATTTTTATATGCTACCAACAATTGAAAATGCTATTTAAAACGATGTTTGCAATATCATAAAAACTATATACTAAATTTATTGCAGATGTTGATATTTCAAAGCTGAAAACTGCAAAATATTGCAGAGAGAAATGAAAGAAAATCTAAATAAAGGGAGAGGGGCACCTGGCTGGCTCAGTAGGAAGAGCATGTGACTCTTGATCTGAGGGTGGTGAGTTCAAGCCCCATGTTGGGCACAGAGCTTACTTATAAAAAATTTTAAAAAAGGTAAATAAGTAGAGAAGTATATCATGTTTATGGATTGGAACGAAAGGGAGGAAGAGAATACAAAGAGCGATATGACAGATTTAAGCCAAATCATATTGATAATCACATTACATATCAATGGCCCAAACAAACCAATTAAAGGCAAAGATTATTTGATTGGATAAATAATAAGACCTAAGGGTCAGAAATCTGAGAACAGCATTACCGAGAGGTTCTGGCTCATGGTCTTTTGTGGGGTTGCAGTCAAATCGTCCTCCAGTGCCTGAAAGGCTTCACGTGGGCTGGAAGATCCACTTGTTGGCAGGACGACTCAGTTCCTCACTACGTGGACCTTTTCACAATGCTGACTGAGAGTCCTTGTGATAAAGCAAATAGCTTTCCCAGAATGAGTTATTTAAAAGAGAGAGCAAGGAGGAAACTGCAGTACCTTTTATGACCTTGTTTTTGAAGTCTTACACTACTGTGTCTGCTTTATTCAATTTGTTAAAAGTGAATCCCTGAGTCTAACCTGCACTAAAGGGGAAGAGAATTAGACTTCATCTGTTGGAGGAAGGAATATCAAATAATTTATGGCCATATTTTAAAGCCACTACATCCAAGTATATGCTGTCTACAAGAAACTAAATATAAAACCGCATCTAGGTTAAAAAAAAAAGTAAAATATATACCATGCTAGCACTAATAAAAACAGCTGGAGTAGCTGTATTAAAAACAGACAAGGTAGAATTTAAAGCAAGAAATATCAGAAATGAAGACAGTTATTTTATAATGCTAAAGAAGTTAATTTGTTAAGAGGCCATAATAATTCTGTTAAGAGAGCTACTACCATCCTAATAAACTTGATAAGAGAACTTCAAAATACATGAAACAGACAATAAATAAAGCTAAAAGGAGAAATAGATAAATCCACAATTAATAATTAGAGATTTCAATACCTCCTCTCTCAAGAAATGATAGGACAATTAACAGAAAGGAACTTGAAAAAGAACTGTAAAGCACCAAGACCTAATTGACATTTATAGAAAACTTCACCCAATAGTAGTTCTTTTCAAGCATACCTGGAAAAAAATACCAAGATACACATTATTCTGCGACAAAAACAAAACAAAACAAAAAACCAGTATGTCTCCATAGATTTAAAAGAAATAAAATGCAGGGCACCTGGGTGGCCCGACTGGTTGATTTCAGCTCTGGCCAAGATCTCAGGGTCCTGGGATTGAGCCCAGGTCGGGGTCTGGCACTGACATGGACTCTGTTGAAGATTCTCTCTTGCCCTCTCCCTCTGCCCACCCCTACACTCTCTCTCTAAAAAAAAAAAAAGAAAAGAAAAGAAAGAAAAGAAAAGAAAAAGAAATCAAATGCATATGGAAGGGAAAGGAAAAACTCTTCTTACTTGGAGATTGTATGGTCATACATATTGAAAATCTGAGGGAATCTACTGCTACAACAACAACAACAAAAACTAGTGATTGCAAGAACTAACAATTGAGCTAGCAAAGCCACAGGACACCATATAAATGTACAAAAAAAATTCTATTTTCATATATTAGCACTGAACAACTCAAAAGTAAAGTGATAAGTACAATATTACCATCAAAAATATGAAATAATTAGAGGTAAATTGAATGATAGGTGTGCAAGACCTACTTGGTGAAAAAAAATCACAGAATACTGCTGAGATTGAAGAACTAAATAAATGGAGATATATACTGTATTCACATATTCTGCGAAGATTGAAATCTGGGTAAATGTAGTTAATTAGGCCTCAATAAAGTTGATTTTTTGTTGAGATATAATTCATATACTTTATACTTTACCCTTTTCAGGTGCAAATCAGTGGGTTTTAGTATATTAAGCAGTGTTGTGAAACCAACATGATTTTCTAATTCAAGAATATTTTCATCATCCTCAAATGAAATTCCAGCCTATTGGCTGTCACTCCCATTCTTCCCTCCCTACAACCCCTGGGATCAAATATTAACTTTCTGTCTCTAGACATTTGCCTATTCTGGACATTTCACATACATGGCATCATGCCAGCTTTTGTGTCTGGCTGCTTTCACTTAGCATAATATTTTCAATATTCATCTATGTTTTAGCATAAGTAAGTAATTTATTTCCTTCATAGTGAAATAATATTCTATTATATAGATATATCAAAATTTTGTTTATTCATCAGCTGATGGGCATTTGAGTTGTTTCCACTCTTTGTCTATTATGAATAGCCATTATGAACATTTGTGTGTAGGTTTCGTTGTGAACCTGTGTTGTCAGTTCTTGTGTATATATACCTAGGAATGGAATTCCTGGGGCACACGGTTAACTATGTTTAACTTTTGAGGGACTGTCACAGTTTCCACAATGGCTCTACCATTCTACAGTCCCAGCAGCTNACCTAGGAATGGAATTCCTGGGGCACACGGTAACTATGTTTAACTTTTGAGGGACTGTCACAGTTTCCACAATGGCTCTACCATTCTACAGTCCCAGCAGCTATGTAAGAGGGTGCCAATTTCTCTACATTCTCATCGAAACCTGCTGTGGTCTTCTTTTTTTTTAATTACTGTTCTAGCAGGTGTGAAGTGGTATCTCATATTTTGCTTTGCATTTCCCTAATGATTAATGATATCAAGCATTATTTTATGTGCTAACTGGCCAGTGGTGTATCTTCATAGGAGACATGACTGCAAGTTCTTTGGCCATTTTTTTAACTGACTTAAAGTCTAATTCTGTACTTTAATTTGCAAGTCGAAATTTTGTGGTTACTAACTCCATTTATTTCGTTGTTACAGGTTTGTTAGTAATTTGTCAATTTCATCTAAGTTATTTCACTTTTTGCCTTACAATTATCTTTAGCATTTCCTTATAATTGATTTTAATTCTATAAATTCTGTAGTAACGTTCCCTCTTACAGTTCTAATTTTGGTACTTTGAGTCTTGTTTTCTTGTGCTGTCCACCTGTTTGTCAATTTTTTAACTTTACAAAGAACACGATTTTAGTTTTAATTTTCTCTACCTCTTTTTGATTTTCTGTCATTTATTTCTGCTCCTTATGCTTGATTTTGGTTTAGTTAGTTCATGCCTTCTTGTTTCTTTAGTTGGAAAGTTAGATTATTAATCTCTTTTTTTAATACAGGCATTTATAGATATACATTTCCCTCTAAACACTGCTGTAACTTCATCCCATAAATTTTGGTTTGTTTTATACTTATCTCAAAGTGTTTTTTTTAAGGACTTATTTATTTGAGAGAGAGAAATCATGGTGAGGAGAGGCGGGGGAAAAAAAAAAGGAGAGGGAGAGGAAGAAAGACAATCTCAAATCTGATGTTGTGCCCCTCCAGTGCATTCTTCATTGAAATTATTGTACTTTCAACTCCAGAATCTTACTTGGTTCCTTCATTTATAATTTTTATCTCTTTATTCTCTATTTGGTTAGACATTATAGTCATACTATCCTTTAGTTTTTAAAACTTGGTTCTTTTTACTTATATGAACATATTTAAAATAGCTGGTTTAAATTCTCTTTCTAGTAGGTCTAACATCTGGGCTTCCTCCATTGTGATTTTTTCCCCCTCTGTTTGAGCCATGCTTTATAGATTCTTTGAATGGCCTATAACGTTTTGTTGAAAATTGAACATTGTAAATAATACCATATGGTAGCTCTGGATACCAGATTTTCCCACCCTTCCCCCATACCTCAACTTAGGCTGATTGTGGATGCTTCTTGTTGTTTTGTTTTTCTTGTTTATTTAATGAGTTTTATAAACTAAGTCTGTATTCTGTAAAGTTTGTATTCTTTGTCATTTTAGCTCTAGAGTCTCTGTCAAGTCAGCTTAGTGTTCAGCTAATGACTGGATAAAGATTGCTTAAAATCGTTGGAAAACATACACCTTTCTGGATTTCTGGTTCTTTGTTCATGTTGGAGGCACATCCTTAACTTCACCTAGTCAGCTGACATCTTTGACTTAGCCTTCATTTCCTGCATGTGAGAGCCTTAAGAGTAGCCAGACGTAAGAGCATAGGGCCTTCTCGGGTCTTTCTTTTTTGAGCGTATGCACAACCCTAGGTGTGTACACAACCATATTTATGTGTGGTCTTACAGGGTTCCAGGGATATATCAGAGCTTTTCAAAGCCTCTATGGACATCTCATTCCCCAAGTTTACACTTGAAGCTTTTAAGTTAGCCTGTTTTCTGCTTCAACTATAATCCACTGTCTCAAGCAGCTGCAAATTTAAATAACTGCCTCTATTTGCTTTCAGTAACACCCCAAATGAAAATACTTTTCCTCCCATACCTCTTTCAGAATTCCTTTGTGAAACATTCATGATTTTTGCCTATTCCTTTTTATGGTACTTCATTGCCTAGGAGAACCTTGGAAGAGAAACCCTTTATGGGTCTGATCTGTCCTCCATGAAGCACCAGGCTAAGACCTCTTTTGATAACTTCACTCCTCTCCGTATCCTCAACCTAAAACATTTAACTCCAGAAATAACCATGTGGCAAGAAATTATTGGTTTTCCCCAAATTTTATCCCACTTCATTTCCTGTAACTCCTATTCCATTTCTTATGCCCCAATCAAGGATGGATTTTCTCAGAAAAATTTAAAATTTAAAAAATGATTTATATGCTCTTCCTCAAGGCTATTTAATTCTTGTTTAAGATTAAATTTGGAAGGATGCAAATCAGAGTTCTAAAGAAACTCACAAAACGTTTTCTATTTGTTGTTGCCAAAACTGATACATAGTCTCTCTCTGACTAGAAAACATTCTCAGAATCCCCATGTTCAAGTCAATTCTAGAGTCCAGTATACTTAAATTCTCTGGATTCAGTTCTTTGCCATTGTTAAGTAATTTCAATAGCAGCACAACTTCTCTCTTTCTTTAGAACTATAAAAATGGCTTTGGTTTGATTGTATCTTCATCTTTCAAATAATCTTTGGAAATAAGGCATATTAAACAACACATACAACAAACACTGTATAATATTCTTCTTTTTAAAGCAGATATAATTCAAGCACCTACCACATATTAAATGCCTATCTAGGTACTAGAAACAGTAGTTTTTGAGAAATAAATTTTATGGTTAGATTCTAAAATACACATGGAGTTTTCAGAAATGGGGAAATCAAAAAGAGCTGGAGCTGTCTGGAAAAACAAATGAGTGAGTGAGAGAAGGAAGGAAATGAAGTGATTACTAAAGAATGAGTAGGATTTTAGAAAACAGAGGGAATTCAGAAGAGCAGTCATGCCCCTGAGTCAGATCATGAAGTCAGTCAAATAAATCCTAAACTATCAAACCTGACAGACCCACTGTTTGTTTCTAAGGTAAATGTTGAGAATGCAGGAGTGCCGCTTCAGGCTGGTTATAAGGCTTTGTGGAATAGTATTCTATCGTCCCTCTAAAATGGATGGGAAGTTGCATAACATAAAACTCTTTTCTTGATCAAAAAGGAAACAAAAATCCCTTCCTCTTCTCTTAAATTTATTCTTCTTTCCACAGCTAGCTAGATGAGTTTTTCCAGGTATTTTATAAATACTTACTTCATTCCTTTCCCCTCCACTACCCTAAGTAATCCAGAAAATATTTCACTAGCCAGAGTGTTTTGTAAAAAATAAGATTGTTACCAAGTCCAAAAAGAGTTTAAAAAAAGGAAAAATCTGTGCTGCTTTGGCCCGTAAGGCGATAGTAAATGTAACACAAGCAGAAACATGAAAAGATTTGCAGAGAGGCTGGTTCTTACTCTTGCTTCTCCCTTTACCAGGAGAATCTGCCCATTGTAATCTGTTGGAAGATAAGAGATGTGAAGCTGAGCGGACTTGCCCCAATCAATCCAGCAGAGACCATCTTCGATGAGCAGATAACTAAACTCCAGACATGTGAGTGAGCCCTGTCAAGATTAGCAGAGTCAACTGGCAGACACTTCAAAGAGCAAACTGCTGCACAGAGGCATGAGCAATAACAGCCAAGCCATGTCTAGATCAACAAAAGCCGTAAGACACACCAGACGTAAATGTTTATTGTCGTATGCCTGAGTGGTGAGTGGTATGTCGGACAATACTACTGGATCACTAGACAACTAATCACAGAAGAATTGTTCCCTCACCTTATGACCAAAGATATAACCTTTTTACATCCATAAAAGGTAATACTCTTTAGTAACTTCCTTGGGGTAGCTTGAGTAAGCCAAAACTAGATTTTTCTGCCTGCCCGAAACTGTTGTACCCCTGAGATCCAGATCTCTTGCCTGTCCAGCGCTTAAGCGTGGCATAATTAACTCATTGATGACAATTGCCTAGATCTTAAAGACATCTGAACATTTTTATTATATACCTGGGAACTGTCATGGAATGTCCACCATGTGCATTTACGTATACAATGACTTATATTTGCATGACAGGTGAAGTCGTAGATAATTGCCTAGAGCTTTCTACTTCTTACACCCTTGAAATCAGATGCTATATATGTCTGCACAGGTACAAGTTATGCTCTGTTTTACAAATTAGTATGGACTAAGCCTCTAGCAAGAGCCAGGCAGTAAAGAAGGGACAGAATTCCCTACCATTAAATAGAAATATTCTAAGTGGTGTCTTCATCCTACTCTTATTGAAGTCTTTTCTGTTTCTTCTTTCCCTCTTCCAAATCCACTCTCCATGTTCCTTTCTACAACCAGAGGCAATTCTGTCCTAAGTAAGTGTATATATCCAGTGCTTTTAGGTGTTCAGCTGATAGGGTAGCCCAGTAGCAGATCATAAAGAAGATAAGGAAATGAGGGTACTTATCCACCACACCCTCCTTGCAAGATTTCCTTGGGTTGCCAAAGGTCACTTTTTCTACCTTTTTCTGATTCCGGGCTCTGGTAACACACCCCTTACCCACATCCCTTAGGGATTAGGGTAAATTCCTGGTTATGCACCATCCCTTGTTTCCTTTATCTCATACCTTTACCTCATACCTTTGCAAGTTATTGTAAATAAAGCCTTCTAGAATTATAATTGTCCTGTACTGAAATTGCCCTCTGTTTTCTGTGGGGACACTCTTTAATCACAGTCCTCAAAATTTTCCTTTTTATTAAACAACAAACTTTTTTCGGGAGCAATAAATGTGTGGCTGAGCTCATGGGTAAATTAGAACTTCCTGGCTTTTGGTCGGACAGTTTGATTCTGTGAGTCATGGTAGAGAAAACTAACTTTGTGGCACAATATAACATGGTATCAAGCTTATAATGGAGAAAATGCAAGGCTGAAACTCTCTTTGGACTGTATAATCTTGTTGGTAACCTAAACTTCAACTTTCCCATTTTGAAATAAGCCATTTGACTGTGTGTTCTGTTCATATTCAGCAGAACTCTTGAGAAAATCAAATGAAATAGCAAGTAAAGATACATAGAGAACTATAAAATTGTAAAAACCAGTTTTTGTTAAATTTTGGGAATATTCTATTTTTATGTGATTTTTGGCCCAGTTCAACTAAAATGTATAAGACTTACAAACTTGTATTTGTTTGTGTCCTCTTATATGTGTATAGGTTTTTTTTTTCCCTATTAAAAATTAGGATGAATTTCGAGGTGTATTAGTGTATCTCACTTAAAGGAGAAATCCAATGAAGTACAAAGTTTCTTAACTAATTTCACTAAACACATCTAATACCTGCAGCATCATATTTTGCTGAATCCAGGTCATTCCTATGAGTAGATATTATAGAAGTCACCTAGATACTATTTAGGGCTGCTAACTGATTGTTTCATGGTACTAAACATTTAGAAGAATTGATTCTCTCTCTCCCTCCATCCCTCCCTTCCTTCTTCCCTCCCTTTCTCTCTCTGGGTTACTCATGGAAACAGCACACATCATGGAGCAGTACGTATGGTCTATTTGTTATCGTCCACTGCCAATGAAGCCTTAATAAGCAAGTCTCCACTACTGTCCTTGCTTGGGGTATGGTGAGTCAGTGATTCTTATCATGTCTAAAGAAACACCACCCATCAGGGGTCGCATTTACATGCTCTATTGAGAAAGAACTTTAGCTGAAAGTGTTCTAATAGTTCAGATCCTGCTGTGAAACATATGTGAAGAGACATTAACCACCTATATGTGTTAGGAATGTAAGAAACATGGAAAAACTGTGCAGTTTTTACAAACTGGCAAAATAATTGAAACTTAATGAGGAGGTTCTCTGGGCAGAAAAATGACCTCTTGTTGCAGTGTCACTGAGTTCCCACTTTCTATCAGGTAGCTGGAAAAGTGAATGAATAAGAACATAACCAGCAACCTCAATCCCACTGAGCCCATTTTTTGCTCAGTGTTGATCACCTTCTAGGTGTTCTTTTTGCCACTTAAGTATTCAAAACAGTTTCTTTGCTTGGCTGATTTGGATTTTTTAAGTTTATAAAAAAACAAAAGAGAGAGACTTTCTTACAGAATTTTCACTCAGTATTCTGGGTATAGAATTAGTGAGCTTCCAACTAATCCTGACTTAATCTTAGTGACACAATTACAAGTAAACCCTAAAATTTCAATTTGTTGAATTTGAACTACTAGGCTCATTACTGTAATGTTCAAAAACAGCCTGCCTTTTTAGAGAGTATTTTTCTTCTGCTAAGAAACCAATGGATTTAACTCTGTATTCCTCAAGAGACAAAATTGTCTTTGGTTTTTTGTACTTGTGTTGTCTGGTCATCTAGGGCTTGTAGACTATCTCCTTGGCTAACCAAGGTCCTCCACTCCTCAGAGCTATTCTCCAGACCTAAGTTTTCCAGTAACTACTGGTTCTGTCTTCTTTTCAAAAAAATTTTTGTAAAATATTTAGCCAACATTTTCACCCTTTTCTCATTTGGGTAAAATTCCTTATCCCACCTAAGCTCATCTTATCATTTAAATTCCTTATCCCACCTAAGCTCATCTTATCATTTACCTTTGTAATGCAGTTATTAATGGAACAACCTCAAGTTTACGTCCATTCCACAAGTTTGCTCCCCCTCTTCCCCCCATTTCTTTCTACTGTCATCTTTCAGATCTCACTGATCCTTGTTGGATCTTGCAAACTGTGATGTTAGAAACATAGTGTATTTCTGTTTTTTAATGGATTAACATGCTGCCTCTAACCTAATTTTTTTCGGAACTGATAAATTGTAACTGTTGGAGAAAGTTATTATGGGACTACTATTATGTTAAATTAGCTGAAGCATTAGTGTGAATGTGGAGAAACAAACTCTTAAGACACTGCAAATGCAAATGTAAAATTGTATACAGCCATTTTGGATTTCAGTTTAGCTATTTTTTGATGATATCTAATGTACATATATTATATATGGGGCACCTGGGTGGCTCAGTCAGTTAAGTGACCAACTGTTGATTTCTGCTCAGGTCATGATCTCAAGGTCTAGGATAGAACATTGCCTTGGCCTCCCCGCTCAGCAAGGAGTCTGCTTCCTTCTCCCTCTGCCCCTCCCTAACACATGCTCTCTTTCTCTCTCTCTCTCTCTCTCAAATAAATAAATAAATTATTATTCTTTAAACCAACCATTCAGCTCTTAGGAATTTAATGAAGAGAAATGAAAACATATGTTAATACAAAATTGTATACACATGTCTATAGAAGTTCTATTTGAATTCAGCAAAACCTAGAAATGTCAATTGTTCAGAAACAGATGAATGTTTAAACAAATCATGGTATATCCACACAAAAGAATACTACGCAGCAATAAAAAGAATGAAATATTAATATACACAATATGAATAAATCTCAAAATAATGATGTCATGTGGAAAAAAAGAGAAAATGTACATACATTTATATGATCCCATATATTTATGTTTCTAGAAAATGACAACTAATATATCATGACAGAACAGATCATTGGTTACCTGGGGCTGGGGCTGGGGCTGGGTGTGGATTAGTTGGAAAAAGGCATTATAAAGGGAGTCAAGAAAACTTTTTGGGGGTGATGTTTCTGTTTATTTCTTGATAGTAGTGATAGTTTCATTGTTCAAAACATAAGGTGCAACTTAAAAATTTGTATACTTTACACCTATGTAGTTTATTAAATATCAGTTACACTTCAACAAATCTATTATGAAATATAGTGTAAGAAAAACAGAGCATGGCTTCATACTAGAAAATATTAAGTTGTTGAAAGATAGTGTTTACTTTTAGAGAACACGACAAGTCACTTTGTGGAAAGATGGTGAAAACCAGAGAAAAATGAAGGAAACAAATATTTTCAAGTGGAATATTGTGTTAATAGTCATAAAACCATTCAAATTCCAGATATATCTCTGTGTATTCATAATATATTATAATATAAATCTCAATGTTTATAGGCTAATAACAGGTTGCTGTGGCTGCACATAAATGGTTATCTCCTTAGTCTCTTAAGGGACAAGCTGTCTCTTCCGAAGCACTTGAAATGATTGCCTGGTTTAGGACTTGACTCATGTGAAGCAAAATATTGCCCATCTTCTTACCTGAGCATTTAACTTCCTACCAACACAGCTATGAAATGAGAGAGGTGCATAGAGCTGTATAGACCCAACCAAGTTATATAAATTAAGAGAGAATGCAAATACCACATTTCTGTAATTGAAATATATAGATAATAACTTTATTCATCAAAAGCTGTAGTTTAAAAATGTCTGTTTTATACTTGGAGAAGCTGTGTGATAAAGAAAGAATGAGAAAAGAAAAAAAGGAAAAAGAAAGAGGGAAAAAAAAGTGCTTGAGACACAGCCTAGATAGAAAGAATGGGAAGTTGAGCAAAACAGAAAGGAAGGAAGGAAAAAAGAAAGCTTAGTAAAGAAAGCTTATTATGGGGATTGAGGCAGGGTGGGTGGGGAAACTGTCATTAGATTTTTCTCATTTCACAACCCTGCCCTCTCAGACCTTGGAAATGATATTCATCTGAATCAGGAAATCCCCCCCTTACTGGATTAGATGAACAGTTTACCTGGAAATTGCAGACACTAATCTTTTCATAAGATTAGTCACCTACCTGAATGCACAGTGCCTTCTGGGGTTCAGAACCAACTGGATACTCAATATTTTTAAACTTTAGGCAAATACTAGCTAGGCATGTTATTATTATTTATTCTAATATGAATTTAAAGTGAATGTGAACACTATGATAGACTTCTCTTTTTGGTTTCTTGAGATTTCCTTTTAAACGAAATTCAAATAATGCTTTAACCCAAAATAAAAATAACACCTTTAATTTAGGGCTCTTATAAAACCAACCAGATAATGATGTATTTTGCTATGCATACTTCCTCAGAGGAAATTAGGGACAAATGGATTTTCCAGTCAACTTCTGAGTGTCAGAATAGGTGTTGTTTACTCTGTAGAAAACAGAATTATTCAACAAAAGATATGAGATGGTCTTAAATTCTTAAAATAAATTACTAGTGGGGCGCCTGGGTGGCACAGCAGTTAAGCGTCTACCTTCGGCTCAGGGCGTGATCCCGGCGTTATGGGATCGAGCCCCACATCAGGCTCCTCTGCTATGAGCCTGCTTCTTCCTCTCCCACTCCCCCTGCTTGTGTTCCCTCTCTCGCTGGCTGTCTCTATCTCTGTCAAATAAATAAATGT
>NC_048220.1:75961784-76078936 GCF_002007445.2 Ailuropoda melanoleuca | reverse complement strand
ACTAGAGGTTTTGGATTTGTGTGAGGCTGAACTTCTGAACTCATGGTGTCTTTGTGGCTCCCCTAACATCACCAAGCTGATGACCTGGCTTTTTACTTTACTAAGAAAATCAAAGCAGTAGGGAAGTCCCCACACATCTACCACCCACCAGCAGCTGCAGCCACATTTTCGTAGCCACGCTGGTGTCCAGAGATAGCACTTTCAGTTATGTTTGGTCCTTACCACTTTTGACAACTCAGAACCATCCCTACACAATTCTGCGCTTCCCTTCATAGATCATTTATTTTTTCCTTTCTACTAAATCATTCTCATCTAGTGCAGCATGCCATTTTTTTCTCTGAAAACAAGCACTGATCCTACTTCCACTGCCTGTTACTGCCCTGTTTCTTTGCTATCCTTTGCAACATACTTAAAAAAAATAAAAGATTTTATTTATTTATTTGTCAGAGAGAAAGGGAGAAAGAGAGCGTGCACAAGCAGAGGGAGAAGCACTCTCCCCACTGAGTTAGGAGTCTGATGTGGGGCTCGATCCCAGAATCCTGGGATCATGACCTCAGCCGGAGGCAGACTTTAACTGACAGAGCCACCCAAGCATCCCTCAACATGCTTCTTCAGAGAGTTGTTAATGCCAATATTTCCTATTCCTTTCTTCCCAGTCCCTCTTAACACCGTATGTATATATCCATGTCAGAGAGTCTTCTGTCTAAAACATGCCTCATGTGTCAACAGTATCAGCCACCTCCAGGTTGTCTGGAGTGTCCTCCCTACTAGGCCCTTACCTGGGAACCAAGACTAATGGAGCAACCACTATTTGAAAAAGAACTATTAAATGCTTGAGTGAAGAAATGATACATGCCACCTCACTAACCAAACCATCCAGAGCCCCAATCACCCTTCTTCCAAACCCACTCCGATCTGTCAGCAAGTACTGTTTTCCTTAGCCAAAAAACATACCAACATCTGACCACTTCTCTGTATCTATACTGCTAATATCCAAACCAACACTATTTTTTCCTTAAATTATGGTAATAAATTCATAAAAAACAGGTCTCCTCACTTCTTATTTACATCTCAACATTTTATTTCCAACACAGTAAACTGAGAGATTCTTTTAAAATGTTTAGCAACAGTATCATTCAGCTTATTAAAAAAAGGAGATTCTAACACATGCTTCAACACGAATGAACCTTGAAGAGTGAAATTAACCAGTCACAAGACACAAACGTTGTGTGATTCCACTTAAACGAGGGACATAGAATAGTCAAATTCGTAAAGACAGAAAGTAGAATGATGATTGCTAGAGGCTGGAGGGAAGAAGAGAATGAGGAGTTAGTGTTTAATGGACACAAAGTTTCAATTTGGGAAGATGAACAAAGTTCTAGAGGTGCAGAGTAGTAATAGTTGCTAGACAGTGTGAATTAAGTCACGTCATGTCACTCCTCTGTATCCTGTTCTGAAGACTCTCAGCTTCTCTTTGAGAAATATACTAACGTATATACCTTGTCCGATATGGCCATGCATTATCCATCTGTGCCCAGTAACGTCTGTGGATCATGTCACCTGCTATTCTCCCCTAACGTACTTTGTTCCAGCCACACCGGCCTCTTTTAATGCTATTACCTTGTGTCCTTTACTCTAGGTATNCACCAGGAAAGTTTCCAGTGGTCTCTTATGATATTACTGACTTTCGCTGCAAACTGAAATGCTCAGCTGCAACTTCTGAGAAGTTTAAAGAAGTTATGACAACTTAATAACACTACCACATTTATTTAGAAAATCAAGAGCACAAATATGATCTAAACATGACTATGAATTAGAAAAATAAGAGAGAAAAAGTCTTGGAATTTTAAAAAATCATTACGTATAATCTTTATAGCTTTAAAATTAGTATGAAAGGCATTTTGTTTATTTATTTATTTATTTATTTATTTTTAAAGATTTATTTATTTTAGAGAGAGGTAAAGATCCCACACACACAAGTGGGGGGTGGGCCAGAGGGAGAGTAATCCCCCAGTTGACCCCACGGAGCAAGGACTCCATCATGGGGCTCAATTCTAGGACCCCGAGATTATGAGCTGAGCTGAAATCGAGTCAGATGCTTACCGACTCTGCCACCCAGGTGCCCCCTAAATTACATTTCACTTTAAAAAAGAGACTTATTACTCATATGTTTTTATAGCTATTAATACTAACACTGGAATGGATCTTTAGTATCATCTAATTCCAGGCATTTTGTTTCCAGAAATTATATAAATAAATACCACCAAACTAGTTAAAACCTCTGAATTTTTAGAGTGAAGAACGAAGGTCACATTGATTTGACCAATGTCACAGGCCTTTCTGAGGTGAGGACTCTTCTTGACTACAGGTTCCTTGGCTCCTAGATCATGCCTCTTTATAACATACTCAAAATATTTTCTCTCAGTTGTTAGCACATCTGATCAAATGGTAGTTTGTGCCTTGTTCAAAAATGAAAATGAAGCTTGTTCCATGTATTTCAGGGTGGTCTTCAGTAATGCCTTTAACTCTTAAGCAATCTTGCTGGGAACTAGAGGTTTTGGATTTGTGTGAGGCTGAACTTCTGAACTCATGGTGTCTTTGTGGCTCCCCTAACATCACCAAGCTGATGACCTGGCTTTTTACTTTACTAAGAAAATCAAAGCAGTAGGGAAGTCCCCACACATCTACCACCCACCAGCAGCTGCAGCCACATTTTCGTAGCCACGCTGGTGTCCAGAGATAGCACTTTCAGTTATGTTTGGTCCTTACCACTTTTGACAACTCAGAACCATCCCTACACAATTCTGCGCTTCCCTTCATAGATCATTTATTTTTTCCTTTCTACTAAATCATTCTCATCTAGTGCAGCATGCCATTTTTTTCTCTGAAAACAAGCACTGATCCTACTTCCACTGCCTGTTACTGCCCTGTTTCTTTGCTATCCTTTGCAACATACTTAAAAAAAATAAAAGATTTTATTTATTTATTTGTCAGAGAGAAAGGGAGAAAGAGAGCGTGCACAAGCAGAGGGAGAAACACTCTCCCCACTGAGTTAGGAGTCTGATGTGGGGCTCAATCCCAGAATCCTGGGATCATGACCTCAGCCGGAGGCAGACTTTAACTGACAGAGCCACCCAAGCATCCCTCNGATTTTATTTATTTATTTGTCAGAGAGAAAGGGAGAAAGAGAGCGTGCACAAGCAGAGGGAGAAGCACTCTCCCCACTGAGTTAGGAGTCTGATGTGGGGCTCGATCCCAGAATCCTGGGATCATGACCTCAGCCGGAGGCAGACTTTAACTGACAGAGCCACCCAAGCATCCCTCAACATGCTTCTTCAGAGAGTTGTTAATGCCAATATTTCCTATTCCTTTCTTCCCAGTCCCTCTTAACACCGTATGTATATATCCATGTCAGAGAGTCTTCTGTCTAAAACATGCCTCATGTGTCAACAGTATCAGCCACCTCCAGGTTGTCTGGAGTGTCCTCCCTACTAGGCCCTTACCTGGGAACCAAGACTAATGGAGCAACCACTATTTGAAAAAGAACTATTAAATGCTTGAGTGAAGAAATGATACATGCCACCTCACTAACCAAACCATCCAGAGCCCCAATCACCCTTCTTCCAAACCCACTCCGATCTGTCAGCAAGTACTGTTTTCCTTAGCCAAAAAACATACCAACATCTGACCACTTCTCTGTATCTATACTGCTAATATCCAAACCAACACTATTTTTTCCTTAAATTATGGTAATAAATTCATAAAAAACAGGTCTCCTCACTTCTTATTTACATCTCAACATTTTATTTCCAACACAGTAAACTGAGAGATTCTTTTAAAATGTTTAGCAACAGTATCATTCAGCTTATTAAAAAAAGGAGATTCTAACACATGCTTCAACACGAATGAACCTTGAAGAGTGAAATTAACCAGTCACAAGACACAAACGTTGTGTGATTCCACTTAAACGAGGGACATAGAATAGTCAAATTCGTAAAGAGAGAAAGTAGAATGATGATTGCTAGAGGCTGGAGGGAAGAAGAGAATGAGGAGTTAGTGTTTAATGGACACAAAGTTTCAATTTGGGAAGATGAACAAAGTTCTAGAGGTGCAGAGTAGTAATAGTTGCTAGACAGTGTGAATTAAGTCACGTCATGTCACTCCTCTGTATCCTGTTCTGAAGACTCTCAGCTTCTCTTTGAGAAATATACTAACGTATATACCTTGTCCGATATGGCCATGCATTATCCATCTGTGCCCAGTAACGTCTGTGGATCATGTCACCTGCTATTCTCCCCTAACGTACTTTGTTCCAGCCACACCGGCCTCTTTTAATGCTATTACCTTGTGTCCTTTACTCTAGGTATTATTAATTCTCTCTTTACCTGGTAATCTTTGGTCAAATCTCATCTTCTAACAACTTGCCTTGGTGACACTATTTACAATGTTATACACATCCTTTTTTTTTTTTTTTAAGATTGATTTATTTATTTCAGAGAGAGAGTGCAAGCAGGGGCAGGGGCAGAGGGAGAGAATCTCAAGCAGACTTCCCACTGAGCCTGGAGCCCAACTCTGGGCTCGATCTCGTGACCTGAACCAAAACCAAGAGTCCGACACTCAACCGACTGAGCCACCCAGGTATCCCTGTTACATACATCCTTAACTGTACTTACCACTAAACTACTATACACTTTGTGTAGTAACTAACATCCTCTGAATATGTAATTTGCTTAGTTATTATGTTTGTTTGTTTATTACTTGATGTCTGCCTTCAGTCAAGAGAATCTAAGTTCTCCTGGATAGAAAGCATTGCTATTTAGCTTGTTGAGGTTTTACAAGTGCCAAGGACAGTGTTAGATTCATATAAGGTGCTTAATAAATATTTGTTGAATGTTGAATAAATAGATGTTATTCTACTACCCCCAAACTGTGCTCATATTTGATCTGTTGGCTTTCCAATCTCAATAACCCTTAAAGAATATATTTATTTTCTCTCATTTTCCAGGTAAACCCCATAGGTCACAGTTATTGCAATCTTCTTCCATAACAATAGCTGACAATCACTTGAGTTAGACGTTGCTTTTACTATTATGCAATTATATATTTTTTATCTGCCTCTGTGTTTATTACTTTTACAATAGTTTCATTTTTTGTCCTTATTAATTATTCTGGTAATTATATTTTATAGACAACTATTATTTATGTATGGGGGATTTAACATGACTAGTAGAAATGGTATATGCATATCATCTGAATTTTATGCAATTTATTCCAATTAAATGGTGTTATCAATATTTGGTAATAACTCCAGACACATATTTTTATCCTGTGTTGGAACTTTGAATTTGAATAGCAGTAACATTTAAATTTAAAACAATTAACAATCTGAAGCAACAATAATAGTTTTATTGATTTATTGAAGACTCTCCAATTGTTTTATAAATATAGACTCTTATGGTTCAAAAATGGTATGGAAATTATCCTTTATAATTTAATATTTAAGACATTCTATTAGAAAACTCATTCTTCCACCCATTGAGATAAATGCCAATAATATTTCTACCTAGGATTTTTTGGCCATTTTAAGATTGTTAAAAAAACGGCAGCACTGGGGTGCCTGGGTTGCTCAGTTGGTCAAGCGGCCAACTTTTCATTTTGGCTCAGCTCATGATCTCAGGGTCATGAGATTAAGCCTAGTGTTGGGCTCAGAGTAAAATCTGCTTGAGATTCTCTCTCTCTTTCTTCCTCTCTCCCTCCCCCCATGCTCTCTCTTTCTCTAAAATGGAAAAAAGGAAAGAAAGAAAAGAAACCGCAACAAATATATGCCTAGGTATCAAAATCATTTAAAAAGTATTTGTTGAATGCACTCAATAAGCCCATATCTATACTCAAAACCGCATACAGATAATTCATTTCATTCTGTTTTATACTTTTAAAATTATTTCATCAAAATAATTTCACAAATCCACTAGAACACCTTCTGAAATATAGACAGACCTTTTACACAATAAAGTCAAAGTAAATGTTAAAGATTTGGTCTTGCAATTATGTTTGCACTTTGCAAAAATGGGCTTTCGAGCAGTGGTTAGCTTCCCACTCCCTACCCCATACCTGGACAAGAGTTGGCTCCCCTGCATGTTGTCTCAGTCATTGCCTTTGAGTAACCCTGGGAATAATGACTTGAAACCCCTACATTTGTACCAGCAATCAATTCAGATTCCACAGGAAAAAAAAAATTAGCTGAATTATACCATTTAATGATACTGCACTTTAGTTTGAAAAATAATATAGCCAGCTATATATGAAAATCCTCAGTATTTTAAAACATGCAAACATATGTATGTATACATGGTCCAATTTTTCAAATTTCATTGTATCTATTGTCCTTTTTTGAAATTGGGCCTAGGATTTGAGTGGGGAGCTAGTGCTGGCAACAGCTTTCTCTACTATGCTGATGATTCAAGAGGCAGTCTCATAGTTTTGAATACGAAATTTAAGATTATACTTTTTGTTTATTTGATTGTCTAGGCAGTGGTATGCTAGCAAATGTTTAATGGCCTGTATGCAAGTGTGTAACTAAATTTACTGAGACTTTTTCTTATATATGTATAGCACATAATAAGAAAAAAAAGAGAAACTGCGTGGCTCAGTCAGTTAGGTGTTTGACTTGATTTCAGCTCAGGTCATGATCTCACAGTCATCTCAGGGTGAGATCGAGCCCCATGATGAGTTCCCTGCTGAGCGTGGAACCTGTTTAAGATCTCTCTCTTTCCCTCTCCCTCTGCTGCCCCACCACTCACACACTCTCTCTCTTAAAAAAAAAAAAAAATTACTCTTTCCTGTAAATTCCATATAACCAATTGATTCTCACAGTATGCTTTCACTGTTTTTTTCAATTTTTGTAAACATGAAGCATATGATTACAATGACTAATGAGTGTAATTCTACCATGAATAGTGGTTGATATTTTGTTTACGTTAATATGTAAGAATGAAATGAAACAATTATGATACATGTTGGAACTTCACTTATTCTTCAGTGACATAAAAGAAATTTTTTTCTGAATCAGAGAACGATTTTTGAGCACTGGAAGAATATTTCTTCAGTTCATTGTGTTACACACAATGTAATAAGCTGTATACACAGCAAACATTTATGTTTTATCTGCATTATTAACATTTCCTCAATCTCTTTCTTAGGCCTGGACGTTCAAAAACAGTAAATTAAACACTGATTTGTAACATTTATTTATTTCCATCATAAAAAACCCTCAGTGTGGCCAATTTCAAGATACCAGTGTGAAATTACTGAACAAATATCTCCACTTTACAGAGAGAATACACACCCTAGGTTATCTATTTCAGCATCAAAATCTCATTTTTATTTCAGACTTTTTTTCATAGACTTGGCAACACTTGAAATTTACCATGTAGCCCAATGATAAAAATGCTTATTAGTGATTTCTCCTGCATTTTTCAATCTTTCACATACTACTTGCCGAGTTTTGCTAAAGGTGGTAATCCTACACACCTGCTCTCTGTGGGTTTCCTAGAATGATAAAATAAGTATATTTTGATTTTCAGGGTGTGTAGTTTGTTTAGGCCCATAATTGTTTTTAACGGGCTGCTCTCTTCAAAAACACAGTTGGTTACTACCCACAGCAAACCAAAGAGTTAGGCCAATACAAATTAGGGATTTATAGGTTTACAGTAAATGAAGCTTTGTTAAATATAAATAATCACCAGCCTCTCTTTTGAATTTTGCAGCATTCTACGTAACAGTTACTATCTTGCTTGTCATCCTTCGGTAATGATTTGGAATACAGTCTGACAGCAGTAAGCTGCCAGAATAATGCAACAGTAACGTGTTTTTTGTTTAATGATTTTGTTTTGGCAAAGGTTTGTGTACATAGAAACTTCTGTTTAAAGCAGTCAGTAAGGAAGGCGTTTCTATTTGTGACAGGAATGATCTNTGTTTAATGATTTTGTTTAAGGTTTGTGTACATAGAAACTTCTGTTTAAAGCAGTCAGTAAGGAAGGCGTTTCTATTTGTGACAGGAATGATCTGGCTTGTGCCAGTCTGCTCTTGGCCGCTTGTTACATGCACTTTGGTAGTCATCAGCCTTGCAGGAAGTCCAGCTCTGCCGGGCACACGTAAGCAAAATAAAATGCATGTTGAAGTGACTCTCTGGGAGTTTTCAGGGAAATTAATTGGTAAATAGAAAACAATTCACCCTAGGACTGAATTATAAGGCGTTATTTTTTATTTTTTTTTTTCATTTAAAGTGTAGTTGTTAAGATGTGATCTCTTCATCTGCCCTTATGGAACTGAAAATGTAAACGTAAGGCTTTTGTGATGAAGTGGGATGAGAATGGGAATTATTTAAGAACTCAAAAATTTGATATGGAGAATCAATATTTTAGAAGCCCAAAGCTTGGCATTTACTGTGATGAACTTACTTCTCCTTTCCTTCCTTTACAAATCCTTACCTTGGGCATGTAAGAAGAAATGTTGCCAGGTTTGAGAAAGTTCAATGATTATTTAAATCTAAGTTTAATGTGTTTGAATTCATTTAAAATGAGTCTATTTTTCCAAGGATGTTTTCTCTAAAATCTAACCCCATCTGTATTTTAAGAGGAAAATCCTTGCATGTGTTTCTAATTCTTCTATAAACATACCATTAAAGTATACCATTGCAAAGACCAGGANGTGAGTTGGGGGTGCCTTAATTATCTGTATTGAATTTCTATATTGATCACATTCACGAGACAATTGCTTGATTCACCACTTCATTTTGCTTGGGTAGACACGGGCTAAGATAATTGAAAGCAATTAAACNGGTAGCCAAAAAGTGTATAAACTCCTTTTTCCATAGAAACAAGAAGGTTTGGGGGACCAAGTGTAAACAAATATAATTCCAAAATATTTGGAGTGTTACAAAAAGGAAAAAAAAAAGCTTCATTCAGCTTCTCAGACTTTTATTATATATTTTAGTTTGTCCTCTCCTGCTATTTTTAACTTTCTCTGTATTTATTCTTTAAGCACTCCTTAAACTGCTGTTTAAAGAAGCAACTGCTTCTTTTCAGTCTTTTCTAAAACAATATGCCATTTAACTAATTTGGTTAGGAGAAGCAGAAAGCTAGAGAGAAAACACAATTCGCAATCACATGGTCCACAGAGCTTACTGCATATGTAGGTCATAATTTTAGAAAGAAAATATGGTTAAACAACTAAACATTAAAAATGTGGGCGTTTGTCAAATATTTGAAGTCAAAGCTACTCAATTAATATTTTTATGTTTATGCTGTGTCCAAAAGGTTACTTCAATGATTAAGGTGAAATGTTCGTGAAAAAGGATGCATTTTCCCTTTATGAAACTGAACTTGTTTTTTAGTAGTTTGATGACATTAAGTTTGTTTTTTACTTTTGTGGTCATGCTGCAAAACAGTATTCATTTGAGGTCCCAAATGTTTCTGTTGGCTACATGCATGATCCAAATTAACCCGTTACTTGTCATACCTTTTCCTTTGGTGTATGTTGCCAGTTGCTGGATATGGGAACAATCGTGGATATGAAACTACTTAGAAACACAAGCCAGGAGCATATCTGTGTCCTATAGACCTCAGCCGTTAAGAGGCAGAACTAATCAATGCAATTTTCCAAGACCAGTCAGCCTGATTTATCCAGAAGCACCATAGATGAATGAACGAGGTGGTGATCTATCTGTGAACTGCACTGACCATTCAGTTTTACCATGGTCCGTTAAGCTACTTACAGGCCTGTGTCTATGATGCAAAGTAAAATGGACAGTTGAGGCAATTATCTGAACAATTCTGGCAAAAAGAAAGCTTGTTACTAAAAAAAAAGTGAGTTGGGGGTGCCTTAATTATCTGTATTGAATTTCTATATTGATCACATTCACGAGACAATTGCTTGATTCACCACTTCATTTTGCTTGGGTAGACACGGGCTAAGATAATTGAAAGCAATTAAACAGCGGTGTCTGGGGAACCATAAGTGACAACTTAGGTCAGATATTGTGGTGCAGGGTAGCTTCATCCACAAGTATTTATCAAACCCCTACTGTGCTAGATACTGGGAAGATTACCAGTTAAACAGGGAAGAAAACAACTATTTGCAAACTATTGGAAACAAGGTACGCATCCATTAAAAAGTTAGGTGGAATGGGGACCAATTCAATGGTGAGTTTCAAAATAAAACAAAACTGTGTTTTAAGGAATATGCTGACATCTTTCCAAAGCCTAGTGAAACTCAGAATATTTGCAGTTAGTCCTCAGATTGGCCTCCTTAAAAAGCTGCCATTATTTGAGGAAAAGTGGAGTGCTTTCTATGAAATCTTTAATTGAATGAAGCAAACGCATTCTGCGCAGCCTCCTTCGGAAGGCACACGTATCTGGGAGGAGTTGGACACTTAAGTGCATTAAATACCCATGGCCTTTCCCTGAATAAAGTGAGTTTTCCACTCTTCTCCAGAGTGACAGGACCTTAAGACCTCTGGGTGCCTGTGGGAGATAACTGAATGGTGAAGAAAGGATAAGTAAAGACTGAAAAATTCTACACTCATGTAGCAACTTTGCCTTGAGCCAGCAAGGTGGACTAGCAGCCCTTTAGAACCAAATGATTATTGTAGTGAAAGTGACAGCAAGGTTAACCAATCACGACTTAGAATACTGAGTTAAGACCTATCCAGTACACATTTATCTGGACTATTTTTTAAAAGATTTTATTTATTTATTTGAGAGAGAGAGAAGGAGCAGGGGGAGGGGCAGAGGGAAAAAAGAAGCAGACTCCCCCTGAGCAGGGAACCCAACATGGTGCTCCATCCCGGGACTCTGGACCATGACCCAAGCTGAACCAACTGAGCCACCCAGATACCCCTATATGGACATTTTTTAATGGAAACAATATCACTTGTAGGTCTATAGTAACTTTATCTAGAACCACATTTGTGTCTTGTAATACACACACACACACACACAGATACTCTGAGTCAGACATTACTACATAAAATGGAGGAATTCATTATTCATATATATTCCTTTGGCATATACTCTTTGAAACCCCTTCTTTATAATTTTTACTGTATCTGCGTAGATGTAAGTAAATATATAAGATAAAACTGTTAAACATTTCATAGTACCTACAATGTTGTTAATAGAGTGTTAAAATATAAATAGTTTCTGGATTAAATGTAATTCGCCCTCACATAACAATTGAGATTGTACTTATAAAATAAAAGTGGTTATATTTAAGTGAGACATTAATATTAAGTCAAATAACATGTAAAAATAAATGTGGATGATTTCTGGTAATGTAATAATTTTAAAGGGGAGATCAATAAATCATTAGAGTCAAATCCTCCAATGACAACTATCTTTCATATTCATCTTTGTCACTGAAGTTTAGAGTTGGGTGGTGGAAGGCAGAGTAACAGAAACATGCTCTAGCTTTCTTGAAGGCTAATGTGCCATTTTTACCCCCGCTTTTGCCAGTACAAACCCATACACTTCCTCAGGTACTCACACATTCACTCCTACAAACATAGACTCACTCCTATTTAGAGCTAATCACAAAAGTACTAGGATTCAGAGGCAACTTGCGATAAACTAATTTCCTGCTTCAGACTTTCCTTATTAAAAAATTGATCTATTCCATTTGTCTCTCTGATTTAATCTATGACATCAATCAAATGAAAGATTGGTACTAATATACATATAAGGTACAGTGATTCTACTCAGCCGTAAAGATAAAACAATTGTTACCCTTTACCGTAATTGTATCTCACCCTGAATCAACCTGTATTATAACTGAGAAACTGGAAAAGTTACAATTGGCTTTACTTGCTCATTCAGCTGTTACTCTTCTAAAAGATCCGAACCTTCCCACAGATCCTCAGAGGCAATACAATTCTCTATTTTAATGAATTCACTTGCACCCCACTGAGAATTAATTGCTTTGGAAGCAGCCCAAAGGTCTGACATGCTGAGAGGCCCACTGGTAGTTCTTTTTTCCTAACAAAGAGCTCGAAGGAATTAACCAACCTCCTGACCAGGTATAATGTCTACTTCTATTTTCCTTTCTACCTCTCTCTCTGTCCCCCTCTCCTTCTTGTTCTGTCTGCACACATAGGCACGCACAAACCACAAAGGATTGTGAGATCCCTGATATTATTGACAAAACTGTAAATACTTTATTGTATAAATACAACTGGAGGATTTCGTGGTGTGTAAACCCATAGGCCGACTTTTACAGTCTCTTTCTCTTTGTGAAGAAAATCAGCAGTAAACTGTTCTTCGTGAGGATGTTGGTGTCTAAGTCTATTACAAGAATAGAATTTGCCATACTTGTATATAATTAGATGTGCCATCCTGTAATTTCTATATGAGGCTAAAATCGCCAATAAAATGAATTCACTTATTCATTAATCCAACAGATATTTATTCAGTAAGTATGGTATGTCAGTATTTGCCCCCAAATTAGAAGCTGTAATGGGAGATTTGCTCTAGGAAGGTAGTGCATAGCAGTATGCAGAGCTATTCAGATACATAGGTAACCCAGATGAAACACAGGAATGGGGTATTGAATGCAAGAAACAGAGCTAAGATATTAGCTGAATTCTGTGCAAATACTCCTTATAATTATCTAACTGCCAAAGCCCCTTAAGTGTCTTAAAAAAGAGGATAGATACAGCAGAGCTACTGAAGCAAAGTTAATATATATAAGGCACAAATAACAAATAGGGAACAGTCAGTGATAGATATAGCTGAACTAGGAGTCTAAGTTCTAGTCTGGGCATTTCATTATAAAATTCACATCTTGATTCTTTACAGTCAGGCAGAAAAGGGAGAAAAGGATAACTTGCTGAATTTATTGTTACGGAAGTAAGAAAAACAAAATTGTTTATCATAAGTAGTATTTTTCTAATATGGATTTCCAAAAGACATTTATCACATAGCCCTTTACTAAAAAACTTTAAACAACATAAATGACCTAGAGCATTCCTGATGATTATTTCATTAAATGAGAAGAAATACCCATCAGAGACTTCTACTGCCAGTCAAGATGGAGTAACAGGACCAGCCTTACTCTCTTGTCTGAAAAAAAATTAAAAAGAACAACAACAACAACAAAATCACACAAAAATATTAGATTTCACTGGACATCAGGCAAAAAAGATAGCAATCCCTGAAAGATGTGAAGCAGATGAAAAGAGCCCTGTGATTGTCCCTTTTTACTGCCTGGGCAGAGTTTCCAGCCTATGGAATGAGGAGAGGGAATTCAGGCAAGAGAGGCCTGAATTGAGGGAATAGACCTGGGAATCCAGGGAGCGCAATGTGGCTAGGGGAGTCAGGACAAAATACTGGAGACGAGAGAGCTGAAGAGTGGGAGAGAGAAGGAAAGAGATGGAGAGAGAAAGAGAGAGTGCGGTCCAGAAATCTGAGCATAGTCTCTCTCAAGCCTTCAGGTGTTCAGATAATTACCAATCAGGACACGCCTGACACCTAGGACGGAAACACAATAAAGGGTAGAGAAACAATCTTCCAGTTTCACACAGGGCAAGGTAGAGTGTGTCTTTGGAACAGCTGAAGTGAAAAATAGCCATAATTTATAGGTCCTCAGCTAGAGCATTTTGAATAGTTTTGTTTCAGTAATTATTGCAAACTTAGCCCAAGACTAAACTTTGCTCTAGTCCTGGCTTAACAAGCTTATAGCAAGAACCAAAAGGATCAAATTGTTTTAGTGACTACATTTCTAAACAATGCTCATGCATATGTATGGAAACACAAAAATGTCCCACTTTTGGTGTTGTCCCGTTGCACGGTAAAATGTTAATGTCTGACATCTGATAAAAAATTACCAGGTGCACTAACTAGTAGTAAATCAGACTTCAACTGTGAAAGAAGAGTCATAAGACCCAAAATAACAGTTCTTATGCATTTCAAGTTTATTGCAAGAAATGTATAGAATACAACAGCATGAAAGTAGGAATATGCATCATAGCTGAGAGCTGTTTCCCAGCAGGGTTTTGTAGAAGCAGGACCTAATTGTCCACCCTGTGCAGGAATGTAAAGAATGTGTTTTCTTTCTCCGTAGGAACCACCATCATGTGCACAGGACACCTCATATTCAGGGAGTCCAAAATGGATTATGAGTTTGGACCTCATATATCCTGCTGGCCACATTCTTGCTATGTGACCAGCTTCAACCTACTGAGAGTCTTGCCAAAACCAGGTACAAACCATCATTTTTTATTTTATCAGCAAACAATGTTGAGACAAATCAACAAACCAAAACAGACTCTGAAACTTGAGTCTGACCCCAAAATTATAAAACAATACCATTAATCAGTACATTTCAAGCTTTGTCCAGGAATTTCTATCAGGCCAGTACATCTCTTTAAACAGTTCAGGCTATTTCCAGATCTTCTAGAAAAAACGATTTTTAACACACTAGTCATTATCAGTCACCACTGATAATGAGGAGACAGATCAACCAATCTAAAACACCTAGAACTGAAACAGATAATATATAATTATTAGGCATATCGAAACAGTTATCTAATGATCCCATATGTTCAAGAAGCTACAAGAAAGATTGAGCATGTCAAGTAGTGACACCAAAGATGTAAAAAATGACTCAAACTTCTAGAGATAAAAATTACAAAGCTTTGATAAAAACATGCTGGATGGGTTTGCTTATAGACTGGATATTGTGGATAAAAAGATTCGCAAACTGAAAAACATAGTAATAGAAATTATTTAAACCTAAGTATACTGAGAAAAAAAAGACTGCAAATAATAAACAGATAAAGCAGTCGGGCCTTCATGGACCCTCATCTACATCTCATACCTTGTACAAAACAACCCGCAAATAAATCATAGATTTAAAACTATAAAACTTTGAGAAGAAAACACAGAACATTTTTAGAACCTAGGACTTGGTAAGGAATTTTTAGACTTGAAACAAAAAGTGATGCGTATAAGAAAAAGATCAGTAAATTGGACTTTATTAAAATTAAAACCTTTTGCTCTGTTAAAGACACTGCCATGAGGATATAAAGACTGGATACAGACCCGGAGAAAATATTTGCAAACCATGTATGTGACAACAGACTCTAGAATAAGGAATTCTTCAAACATAGTAAAAAAAAAAAAAAAAAAGAACAATTCAATTAGAAAATGGGCAAAAGGCACAAACAGATTTTACTAGGATGCAAGATAGCAAATAAGCATATGAAAAATGTTCAACATCACTAACCATTCAGAAAATACAAATTAAGACCACAATGAGATACCACTACACATGTTTTAGAACAGCTTGAAATAAAAATAGTGATGGTACCAAATGCTGGTGAGAATGTGGAGAAACCAATAATCACTCATACATTGCTGGTGGAATAGGTAAAATGGTACAGTCACTCTAAAAAAATAGTTTGGCAGTTTCTTAGAAACTACTTACCTAATATGACCCAGAAATTGTAATCCTGGGCATTTACACCATACAAGTGAAGACTCGTGCCCCCTCAAAAACCTGTGCCTATTTGTTCAGGGTAGCAGATTCATGTATAAGGGCACTAAACTGGAAACAAAATGTACTACGATAAGTGAACAATTAAACAGTCTGGTACATCCACTAAATCATTTGTCTTCCACTCCAAATACTTCCATCATACACTGTGATTCCAGTATTTTGTGGGGGAAGAATGTTGATTTAAATATATATATGAGAAATCTTTTTTGAAAGTGCCAGCTGCCTGATTTATCTCTAATTTGGGGAAGATATATAATTTCCATGTTATAAACAGGACAAATAAAAAGTACCATGGAATGCTGGAAAATGTAGAGCCCTTGTGGCTGGGAGACCTGTGTTCATTACATTGCTCTGGTATGAGCTTAGCTAGGCAAATTCTTCATATCTCCCAGATTCATATTACTCACCTAGAAGAAGTAATAAGGACAGCTCCTGGAAGGGTTGCTGTGAAAATGAAACCAATTTAAAAGGTTTACTATGCAAGCATTTAATTAAGATTTTTTTCCCTACCCAAACATGTATTCTTTTTATGGATATTGTGTAGTGTGTCATTTAGAGCATGTATGAATCTGGGATATTTAGTTTTACCCTCAACATTTTCATCTTTGGGAAAAAAATAATATTACACCACAAATTTTGTATGAAGTTCATCATAAAATGATATATTACAGGTATACCATAAACTTAGAATGTTCGATGTCGTACCCAATCTATTCACTTAATAATGTGGCAGTTTGGATTAAGACTCAACCTTTCATTGTTGTTTTCAGATTGGAAGTAATAAACTTGTAACATTCCAAACAATGTAAGTAAATGGAATAACTTGAAGTGGCAAATGATTATTTTTTCCCCAATTTAAGATGTACATGTCTTGGGTAGAGATAAGAAAGAATTCTAGTTAGATCTGGATTTCACCTGGACTGTCTCCCAGATTAATACTCTCAATTTGTATTTGACATATGTATATAAATAAATATAACTCTTGTGTGAAAACTCTGAAGACAGCTGTCCCGAAGTTATAAATCATGGAGAGAAAAAAATCATGATTCAGGGCAATGCATTCTAAGGAAAGTAAAGGAAGCCTTAGCACAGTATTTATATTTTCTAAAATTGCTGTCAATTAAGTCGTCTTTGAGTAATGGAATTAAAAAAAAATTGAATTAAATATGAAAACCACCCAAGTATCCACTTGTATATTGAGTGAGGCAAAGGAGATTAAAAATGAATAATATAAATATAAAATAACTAATATATGTGTATTTATGTATGTTCTTTAGTGCTCATTGAGATTGATTATCTCTGCCTTCATTAGCATTACATTACTGAGTTGTGGAATGAAAAAACAGGATTAATAAATGGTTAAATATAAGGGAATGATCTTTCAAATGTAATTCTTCAGTACATAAATAACATTTGAAAAGAGCATTTTTTAAGTTATTCAATGTAATTAGGTTTTTCCTACTGGCATTCCACATGTAAAATTTTAAATGCCTGTGTAAAATGTTAAAGTCCTCAGAATTAAAAAATGCAGTATTTTTCTTCTTTATTAGTTTGATTTTTATATTTCTAGTGGCTTTTAAAATAAGCCATCAAGATAGGGTTACTTTGTTTTTTTATATTTAGCTTCCCATTTGTTTGAACTGGGAGAATCTACATGCTTCTTAAGTTCATCCATCTGAATAAAGGGAGATAACTCTGACAGAGAAGCTAAAAATATCAGAAAGTTACAGTAAAATTTTATGTTGAGTTTAAACTAGAAGTAATGCCACGTGTTTTTAATCTGTGACAAAGACACAGTGAGTTTTGAAAAGTAAAATTTAACCCTATTTAAAATAAGGAATATTTTTCTTCTGTAGCCCTTTTTAAAGAGCAATTCAATGTAAGGGCATTATTTGTGTTACTTCTAAGTAATGATGATATTACAACATTTAACTAAAGTGCTTATTTCAATAGTTTTATTGCTGAAATTATGTTTGGAGATCAAGACCCCCAAGGGGGCCTTCTGTTTCATGGCCTTCTGTTTCACCACGGCTCAGTGTATCTGCAGTAGCTAGCATGACTTCCCACACATAGGAAAATCTCGGTGTGTTTGCTTTTGTTGTGGGAGACAAGGAAGAGAATATGCATGAACATATGCACTGCACACACACACGTACACGTACAATACCTTATGTTCAAAAATTTTAAATGAATTAAGAGCATGAAGTGTCTATTCAGCATCTAAAATGGAAATGCAGCTGATATGCATGGAAAAGATGCATTCTATTGCAATACCAACAATTTTTAGAAACTAAATATATGATTAGGACAGATCATGACAAAGGATGATGAGAATTTATTCTCATTGAGGGAACAAGAAAAGACAAGTTATTAAGGATGTTCACAGACAACATATTTTTTAAAATCTTCCCAGTACTTAGAAATAGTTTCAATTAATATCATAAACATGTAACTATAAGTAAATAAGACAAATATTACAAATCAGTCAACAGAAACTTTTAATGACTTTAAACTGTATATGTTACGTTTCTATTAATTTTACCAGGCATAACCATCTTCTAGCTATAAATCTATTGTATATTATAATAAATCCCTAAAAGTTTCATAGAATATGGGCTATAGGAACAAATTTCTCTGATACACCAAAAATGCAAAAATAAAGACCCAAAGTACCATTTGTTGCTTGAGCACTGAAATAGCTCGTTTCTTCAAGTAGATGAAAGAAATTAAAACTCCAGAGAAATGGGAGTGTCTGAGTAGCTCAGTCTGTTAAGCATCTGAGTCTTAATTTTGGCTCAGGTCATGATCTCAGGGTCGTGAGATGGAGCCCCATGTGGAGCTCTGATCTGGGCATGAAGCCTGCTTGGGATTCTGTCTCTCTCTCTCTCTCCCTCTGCCCCTCTCCACCATCCAGAGGTGTGCAAAGAAGATGTGGATTCACTATTGATCTCTGTTCTTTAATCCTCCTGAAATCCACAATGTTTGTGACATTATTATCACATTATTACTTGGCAGTTCTTCCCACTGAAAGGGTGGGGTTTAATTTCTCACTCGTTGACTTTGTTCTGGCCATGTGACTTGCATCAGTAGGCAGTTCTGAAAATAGGGTTTAAAACATCATACACATTTCTACATGCTGTCTTAAAATTCTACCATCACTGTGAAAATAACATGTCCCAGACAAGCCAGCCAGGTAGTCCAGAAAGGAGAAGAGACATGGGAAGCTGAGCTACCATAGCCTACCAATCACATTTCCCGAGAGAGGAGCTTTGCAACCAAACCCAGTCTACAACAGATAAAATATAGCAGGCCTGCAAATATGGAAGAATAAATGCTTTTATTGTGGATATGCAAGAATAAATACTTTTACTCTTGTACCCACAACTATTTTTTTTTAATGACATTATTTTGACAAAGTTAACTGGAACAAAAAGCTAAATGCAGAAGACAGTAAGTTCACAGGTACATAGTTAAAGACACAGACAAGCCAAAACAGAGCTGAAGAGTCAAGAACTCCTGTCTTGATGGAGGTGGGGAGTGTAATGGTCCAAAAAGAACACTTTTTTAATGGCTACTAAAACATTTTCTGCAAAGGTATTGTGAGAAATGATTAAAATGTCAGTGATTATAGTGGCAGACACACATGGGGGAAGGTTCTCAAAGAATAATATTTGTGTATGAATCTGTCCCAAGTACAAGGCAGAGGACACCCCTCCTGACTTCAAATCATCTCAGATTCATACCTTTTGTTGTTAAAACCTGGCTATGCCTTTGGGTTGAAGTGAAGAATTACAAGAATCACTCAGTAATTTAATCCCAAGGGCTGTTTTTAATGTATTGTGCTCCAGTTAGTTGGCAAGCAATTTGGGATTATATCTAAGTGGCAGTTTGCTCTATGAGAAGAGAGAAGGGCCTAGGAAAGACTCTACTGAAAAATCTCTGTTGGGATCTCTGTATGGCTTCTCACTTAGAAATGAGGTGATTCAGAAGTAAACAAGGTGAACATTAAAAATAGGACAACTCAACTCTGTATCAATTCTGTCCCTAATTAAATTGAAATGAATTTGCTATATCCTAAGTGTCTACCAGAATTAAGAGGAACTCCTCTCTGAAGGAAGACAACATCATTCAGGATATCTTTAATTTTTCACACACAATGTTTGGCATGTGATAAAAAACAGCCACATATTCTGGAAAATAAAATGGTGGAGTATTTCACTGGAACCAAAATAAAGTTAAAGAAAGTGAAAATACAATAAAGAAGGTAAGAAGTAAATAGAATGGCTTAACCTTCTACTGGACACAGCTGAAGAGAAAATTATTAAATTTAAAGATAAATTACTATAAAATGTCCGTACTGAGGTAGGGAAAGGAAAAAAACCCCAGAAAATTGAGAAAGAAGCATGGAAATATATGGAATATTACACAACTATGAATGTATGAGCAATGGGAATCCCAGAAGGAGAAAGAGAGGAGGAGAAAACAATCTTTAAGCAGGTAATAGTCAATAATTTTCCAAAGTTGATAAAAGTTATAAAGCCACATATTTAGAAAGCCCTATTTACCCCTAAACTGGATAAATAAAAGTAAACTAAAAGCAGCTCATTCCAAAGAAAAGTTGCTAACAAATAGAAAATCCAGGGGCGCCTGGGTGGCACAGTGGTTAAGCGTCTGCCTTCGGCTCAGGGCTTGATCCTGGCATTCTGGGATTGAGCCCCCCATCAGGCTCCTCTGCTGTGAGCCTGCTTCTTCCTCTCCCCCTCCCCCTGCTTGTGTTCCCTCTCTCGCATCTGTCTCTCTCTCTGTCAAATAAATAAATAAAATCTTTAAAAAAAAAATAGAAAATCCTAAGAGCAATTTGAGGAAAAGACCTACTACTTTTAAGGAACCTGCAGTAAGACTTATTGCTGATATCTCAACTGAACAACAAAAGCCAGGGAACTACAGAACAGCACCTGTAGATTGCTGGAGTAGCTACTAGAGTGAATGCTGTGATACACTGTCCAGATGGATGACCTTATCAAGCTTATACCACCTTATGAGGAACAGTCCATATCCAGTCATTGGTTGGTTTGAGTAAGTAAATATTCATTTCACTTGCTTCAACTAGGGATGAGTATAGTCACCATTTGAGAACTAGATCCCCTGTTGGATTTACTGAGGCAGTTCTTAGAACTGTAATGCAGTTGAGCTTCTCTCTTTGCCAGTCTTTTTTAATTTGCTCCATCTCGAGGGTTCTTCCTGAGAATACTACCTAGCAAATTACTTTCCCTTCCCTTTCAGGGGAGGCAGTTGCCAAACTAGAAGTCAGAAGTGAAGGTGATACAAAGATACTTATTCTTTTTCCCTCTACCAATTTGTCGTCAGCAGTATCTCAGTTAAAAAAAAACAACAACGATTTTTTTGTAAGAAGGAAAATGATTTCCAACAATATAACAATAATGTAAGAATAAAGAGCACTGGAAAGTGTTGGGTCTTAAGTTTATACACTATACTTTTACGTATGGTAAAAATGACAACAGTATACAAAAGGGGATAAACATAGTTAAATGTTCTAATATGTTAATATTTTTATTAGTTGTTAAATGTACTAATGTATATTCATCTATAATAATTCAAATATGCTTATTGTAAATTCAGGGTATATATTAAAATAATTATAAAAGAATGTAAAACTAATGAAGGTAAATGTAATAATGAAAAAACATTTGATTATTTAAAAAGCAGACAAAATAGAACAAAAGTAATAGATAACCGTTAGGTAAAATAGGAAACAGATTGTAAGGTGGTAGTTATAAACCCAAATATCAGTAATTTAAATGTAAATGAGCTAAATATTCCAACTGCAAGTCAAAGATTTTTCAAGCTGAATTAAAAGACATTTTTTTCTTTAAATCTCTATATGATATTGCTTATAAAAGAAACGTCTGAAATATAGGGACCAAGAACTGTTGAAAATAAGTTGTAGCTTTGTAAATAGATACATTATACAAACTCTAAAACAAAAAGGAAGGTGGTGTAAATGCACTCATATCCAAGAAGATAAATTTTAATACAAGAAATAAGGAAGGATATACTTAATGATAAATGGGTAATCATCTGGAAGTATTTTAACAAGTACGTATGTGTCTAATAATATAGCTTCTAAATATAAAAAGCAGAAATTGACAGTACTAAAAAAGAGATTAAAGAGACTTAATGCACAATCTTGAAAGGAGATGGGAGTCATGCTCTCTTGTACTCCAGGGATCTGGATTTAGTAATCTGGCAGAAGCGTAGGCATGAGTAGGTTAAAAGCTTGATAGGTGATTCTATATTCATACCTTCCTTTTTTATTTTTTTTATTTTTATTTTTTTTAAAGATTTTATTTATTTATTTGACAGAGATAGAGACAGCCAGCGAGAGAGGGAACACAAGCAGGGGGAGTGGGAGAGGAAGAAGCAGGCTCACAGCAGAGGAGCCTGACGTGGGGCTCGATCCCATAACGCCGGGATCACGCCCTGAGCCGAAGGCGGACGCTTAACGGCTGTGCCACCCAGGCGCCCCCATACCTTCCTTTTTTAATACATCCCATAGAATTACCGCCATGGAGGAATCACTGGAGTAAAAAAGCTTATTAGTTATTAAGTGATAACAAAATGCCTTAGTCTCTTATCTCTTAGCCTCACAAAGAATTGAAAAACTAAGGTTCTACCCCATCTTCCTCATACCCTGTCTTTTCTATCAATATCTTTTTCACAGATAGCAGCAGATAATAGCACTGGAAAACAATCAGAGGTAACTTCTGGACAACTTGGAAACTGAAGTAGGATTGAATATAGGAATATAATGCTGTTATTGGATGCTTGTCACTTTTAAAGATTTACTGAGGTAAGTGAGTCAGTGTCATATATTGGGTCATTAAATGTGGTATAATAGAATTTCCTTGTAGAAAAGAGTGGGGAAATTGAGAACAAGAAGGATTTTCTAATACTATCAATCTTTACAAGAGTTGTAAGCATTGAAAATTGTGTGTTTTCATTTTGTAGGATCAAAGAACCTCATCAGGGGACACCATTTTTTCTTTTTACTCTGATAATAACTGAACTCAAATCTCAAATTCACTGTGAGACTGTCTATAATTCCATCTTTGTTACATTATATGAAGTATTTATTTTATAGCCATAGAGATAATGTAGCTTATTAATGTTTTATTATCAAAGTTAAACTTTCAAACTAATTTGATTTCTTATGTAATGAAACATACTGGATAAGTATCTGGCATCCCCCAGCAAGGGAAGTTGCTTTGTTTCCTTATGCCCCAATTATATGTTCATGGACATTTTAAAATGGTACATTCTGTAAATAACAGATAATCTGTATGCTGAGATCTAGATGGTCTTATATTTAAATACGTTAGCATGCATCTATTCTTTTAATTTAAAATCAGTTACTTGACCCGAGAAATTTAAATGAGAGGCTAGATACTGGCATTCTAAAAGAAAAATAAGAAAAATATGGCTATATGGTAGTAGAAATTATGAGCAAACATCTTTCTAAACTGTAAAAACGTACTTATTTTTGCTTCTCTAATTTTCAAATATATACCCATAATATTTTCTAGGTGACTAATAATTGCCTAAAGTGACAAATTTATATTTCTGAGAAATATCCCAGGAACGGGAGTCAATAGAATTGTGTCTATGTACATTTTCATAGCAATAAGAATGAAATATATGATAGACAGACTGTATGGAATTTGACTATACAACTATTCTGAGGAAGACATCTTCAGAAAGAGGGTGGGCAAAAGCCACTACAAATGATTTTAGTCTGATGCTTAGCAAAACCAATTATTTTTCTGGATGCCAAGGATTAACAATAATTTATCTTGTAAACTCCTTTACCCACACACTGCCACAGTTTAGCATCCATGTGTGGGTAAAGCATGGGCTATGTGAATGGAGATATTATCCAAGCATAACATGCAGTATAATTGTGGATTTAGCTTTTCAATTGAATTGCTTTAAGCAATGTTAAAAAAAGATATTATTCTCTAACAAAGGAGTAATTTGCATTAGCAATATGTTTGGTTTTTGGTGTTTCTATGATTTTTACAGGTTTATTTCATTTAACAGAGATTCATGCAATTATGAAAATGTTATTTTTCAAGTACTTATCAGTACCAGACAGTATGGCTAGTTTCAGCCTAGGGCAATTATCAGCTAATTTGGCATCTATCTAGTAGATTGGTTCCCAAATCACAAGGCTTTTCAGACTAAATGGCATTTATTTTGTGAGTTGTTCACAAGTGCTCATCTGCATGTATGAAATTTCGCCTCTGATTCTGGTTTCTGAATGTGCATGCTAAGCAAAATTGCAGAGTTGAATCTATTTAATGTGTTTCCAAGTCTGACTAACTTATTGTCTTTCCGAAGTCATTTCTAAAGTTTTTAACATCCTCAGTTAGGACTTAATTATTTTAGTAACTATTCAAATCACTGACTCACTGCACTGTGCCTCAGTTGGGAAGCCTGCACCTTGAATGGAAATGTAGGGAGATTCTGCAAGAAATTCTAGTTCATTTATACACAAACTTACATGTAAGAAAATGAAGAAAAAACATAACAACCAAACATACAGTTGATTTTCACAAGTTAGGAAAATTACCTCTAGTTTAGCTGTCATACTTATAATATGACATACCAAGCCTTATAGGGCAGAGTAAATCCAAAAACAGATACACCGCATGTGCATTTTTTTTTAAAAGATTTTATTTATTTATTCGACAGAGATAGAGACAGCCAGCGAGAGAGGGAACACAAGCAGGGGAGTGGGAGAGGAAGAAGCAGGCTCATAGCAGAGGAGCCTGATGTGGGGCTCGATCCCATAATGCCAGGATCACGCCCTGAGCCGAAGGCAGACGCTTAACTGCTGTGCCACCCAGGCGCCCCCTGCATGTGCATTTTTATATACAATACTTCTCCAATTGTGAGTTTAACAACTGAATTCACTTTTAAGGCTCTCTGTCTCTGTATTTTGTCCTTTAGCATACATACCTTGGCAAAGCACATTAATAATTTATAATAATCTGAACAAAATATAATGCTTGTTGCCTTTAATTTTAATACACAATTTGATATGTGTATGCATTTCTATAGGTCTCAATATTTAAAGAAAAATTAATTTTGAGATGTTTTTATTGGTTTTCTAGTTTTTATTTAACCTAAGTTGTACAATCTGTATCAGTGCTTTCTTTATATAAGTTTTACCCAAAGCAGTGAGCACTTCACTTAAGCAATGTTGCTGCCTTCAGGTACTGTTCATGTGTGTTATATACACTAATGCAGATTTCACAAAATATAGTATTCATACTTTTGTTTTCTGAAAAGTCAGAATGATTATGTGATGTATTTTTAATCTTAACACAATAAAGCAGTGCAAAAATTCTCTCACTTTATCCATAATCATGAGAAAAACTACTTTGAATTAGGTTCACTCTTTTTATTCAGATTTTTAATAGATTTAAGGTGATTCATTCATTAATTTCTGCTATTGACCCTTGTGGTCAAAAGTGAGTGTTTTCAGAGTACCAACAAGGGAATACAGATAATTGGTCTGTTATAGTGGAGCTTAATAGAACTAACTTAACTGCTATGGAGTCTAACCGTTTACTGTGGCATTATTAGCCCAAGGCTCCAAGTATATTAACCCATAAACTAATAATGGTCTAAAAAGTTCGTTTTGATTTTTGCATGCAGTGGGAGTGCAAGCATTTCCTAGCTGAATCCATCTGAACCGCTAATCTGCTGGTACGTCACACAAGCAATCTTTCCGGTTGTTGAGTTGCTTGTAGTCGGCATCATTTCAGATTGGTGGGCTCCTATACGAGAGTGATTGTAGATCCACTCTTCATGCAGTCTAACATTCTCATTAAAAAGCTTTTCCCAAAAAAGTATTTCAATTGACATTTGTTTCAAGATTATTACTCCTAGGTTTTGTGCTATCTTAAAGAATATGGTGTATATGGTACAATGAGTGATTCATTCTTGTACTCTTTGATTTATCCAACTTCTAATGAGCAGCAATTATACTAGACACTTGCAGACTAGTGGAAGAGAGAGGCAAAAGTGAGTTTATTAAATGCAAATATATATGATAATAAGATATAGACAGTGCTCTTTTAACATGTTATGGGTTTTTTTTTCGGTACTAATGTAACTACAAACTTTGAGTGAACTATTGCAATTTCAAGGTTACATAATTCCTTTGCAGTTAATGATTTCCATAAGTTTACTGCCTATTTTGTGAAGTATCTCCTCCTTTTATTTGTATTATGTTTACTATCCATTGTTTTAAACAGGTTCACATACAGTTCAAGGTTTAAGTAATTTATTTCTATTCAGTAATTCTTTTCTGGGTATAACAACAATAATAATTCTAGTTTATTTCAGTGCATTATTGTTAACGGCTTGTTTTGAAGTTGATTTGCTTCATTCCCTTGTATTTATGGGCTAAGTCAAGTTCTTCTTAAATTTATTACTATTCATCTGGTATCGCACTGACCCGAAGACCCAAGGGTCAGCAGCAACTTCAAAATTTCGTCTGTGCAGTTCTTTTTCAGTGTCGTGTGTATACACTTTTGCGTGTGAATGTGCATCTTTGCATTCAAGTATATAATCATCCCCAGGAAAAAATACACCAACTTTATATTTGGGAAGTTTCTTTTGTTTCTTATGCATAAGACCTTTCCTCTCTTCTTCTTCTTATTATTATTAATTATTCTTTATTATGCCAGTCTTCTCTTCATAATAACTCCCTCTCCATCCCCCCATCTCGCCCATGTTTTTCTCCATGTATCCAGCCTTCCTGAGGCTAATAGATTAGCTAGCCACATTTCCCTTTCCAGAAGCCAACTTTCCTTCAGATGTGCCAATCAGTACTGTAACATGGCTTATCTAAAATGCTCTCTCTGTGTCACTTAAAATATACAAATTCAATGGACAGCTAATACTCAACGGCCTGATATATGAAAGGAATTATGGAAGCTGGTGCTGAATCACAAAAGGGGCACCAATAAATTGATATTGGGTTTTAGAAGATTAAAAAATCATAATTTTCCCTAGTGAGAACAGATAGGAAAAATTAAGTTAGAAAGTACTATTAACAATGGATTTTGAAGGTTGACTGTTTGGCATGCAGAGTGCCTCAAAATCCAGATAAAAGAGAATACCATAAGCAAAGACTGAGGCACACATGCAAAGTCGGGCTCTCAGGTATGAGGAAAATTCATTTTGGCTACAGTATCAATTAAGACCAAATTTTCCATTGAAAATGAACTAGAAGGTTACTTTGGGGCACATTGTAGAAAACCTTTTATGTAAGGCTGGCAAGATTTTTGTTTTTTATCTGGTCAATTGGAAGCCAATTCAAATTTTGAATCACATTAATAAAACATTGTATAATGATATGTATATTGTAAGTTTATATTAAAAATATGATTTCATAAAATGAGATAAAATACTGATTATTTAATACATAATTATATGTATGAAGTCATATCTAAATAAACATGAAGCAGCATTCTGAGACAAAACAAATGTCAAAAATAATGGGTGTGCATTGGAATCCGGGGACGTACTGTATGGTGACTAACATAATATGATAAAAAATCATTTAAAAAAAATAATGGGTGTGTATATGCACGGCCAAGAATTAATAGCAAAATAAAAAAATGAATTGTCATAAAATATTATGCACAAAACCAGGAAAACAGTAGCTGTTTGACCATTTTATACAATGTGGTGAGGAACCACAGAGCACAGGGGAGCAATAGACAATTCTAAATATGTAGGAGATAAAAAGATAGAAAGATAGATGTCAGAGACTTCATGAAGTAGATTTTGAAGTGTTAAACAATAGTGACTGTAGTTAGGTTTTTGAAGGCTTAACAGGAGACTTAACTTCATTTCTTATTTTGACTTGCTCATTGGGTGAATTCAGGAAGTTCTGACTTAGAATGAAGACGGCAAGTTGAAAACCTTCCAAGCTGTCTGTGGCTTCCTGGCTCTGGAGTCACTCAGAAATACTAATGTGGACTATTTCATTGTAAGAGAAAATAAAATGGAAGGAGATGGAAGATGGTACCAAGATAATAAGAGCTTCTTCATTATTCACAGAAGTTTGTAGTAATTATGCTTGAAAAGAGATGCTTTTATGCTACAAACTCACCTTTCTTGGCAAAGCCCTGTTCTTTTCTTGGATCTAAGGCACTTGAGGCTAACAGAGATGAATGTGCTCCCATTTTGAAACTTCGCTGATGTGCATTCTGCTTAGAAATTTTATAGTCTGACAAATCTCACTTCTTACAATCTGATTTACTTTACCATATATCATTTTATTTTATCTCCGTTTGACAGAAGATTTTTTTACATGTTCATTCTGTAATTGGAATGTAGCCCAAATAGTTTTATGAAAAAATAATAGACAGGATCTTCAGAGTTTTTAATTAGGTCAAGTCAATTTTCTCTTCTTCTTAAGCCAAGGGCATCATTATTAGAAAGTGCCAAATGTGATACAGGATTTCAAAAGCAGCACAATCGATGGCTTTTCCATTGTCAGGGAATAATAGGGCTGAAGCTTAATTACATTTCAAAAATGAACAGAAAAAATATCTCAAGGTACAGTAGCCTTTTATCACAAGTTTTCTGAGGTCAAAATTTATAAAAGTAGAGATAAAAATCAGTCGATTTTCTCTGAATGTTTAGTGTATATTGTAGACTCATCAGTCCTTTGCTGTGAAGGGCTATATAATGTTGTGATAGTTCAATGCTGTGAAGTCATTATCACTTCAAATAGGTAGATGTTATTTGATTTTAAATAACATTTTTTGTGTCTGTCTATACTAACAGAAAGCTTAATTCACCTAAAATGCTTTTACCATAGTGCTTTCAGCATTGCACTTTGTTACATTCCTTTTACTGCAGAAAATTTGAAACAATGTACTATAAAATCTCCTATGTGCACTAACCTGGATTCAACCACCATTAAAAAAAAAAAAAAAAAAGTTACACTTGGCCAAAATTCAGTCCATTTAAGATAATTTCCTAAATTAATGTAATTGAAAGCTGTAGTGATAAGCTGCTGCCTTTTAATATTTGTAGTATTACTACTGGTTAAAATCCTATATAGAAATCCCCTAATTATTTAAATGCACTCCCAGAATACCTCGTGTGCTGTATGTATTACAGATTTTAGAGACAGTGTAGTTACTCCTCTTGAGTAGATAAGGAAATTGAGGCTAACGATATTAAATGCCTTGCCCAAGTTTATACAATGTGATTAGTAAGCGTGTGTCTTTGTGTATGTGTGTGTTTAATAGGAGAGATGAGAGAAAGACTTCCTTATGACTTGAACTCAGTCCTGTGATATTTGCCTGTGAACATTTCAGTCCAAACAGAAATCATTGGCTTTTGGGGAAAATGAAAAAACAAGTGGAGAATTTGTCTCTGATCTGAAGGGAGAGCCCTGGTTAGAATTTTCTGTAAAGAACAAAGAGAAACCTATCTGCTAAGTAGCCCTGAAGCAGTAGCTGATTGTTCCAAATGGTGGTGTTTTTCAAGATGTAGAGATAAACAGGAGTTTGCATGTCTGCTTTACTGCAAAGATTTGATTTTAACACACACGCACACACACACGTTATATAAAAGTTTTATATATATATAAAAGCATTTGAGTGAGCATCAGACGCTCCTTGCCTTGCAACCCCAAGGTACTTCCTCTTTCCCCTTGGCTTCCTTCTGACCCTTGTCAATTTCTCTAGCTTCTCTAGAAAAACAGGCATCAGGCAGCCTCTTCCTTTTGTTACTAGAATCATAAAGTAACATCTCAAAAGTAGATTATACTTTTCCAAAGGGAAGCTGTTACAATTAGAATAATTTTCCTAAAGATTTTGATAAAATATCATAAAAGAAATGATACATGTTCATAATTATGGTAAATGTTAATGGTTCAAGTTCAGAAAAATAGACATATATACACATTAGGCATATATATATATATATATCCAAAATAAAATTAAATATTTATAATTGCTTATTTATTTTTTAAACGTGTTTTTAAAAAATTGTCCTACTAATACAATTATTTGAAAATTATGCAAAATTCAGAGAAACAAGCAGAAACATCTGCATAGAAATTGCCATCATTATCATATGTTTATGAAAGAGACTTGTTGAACGAAACAAGAGTCCTAAGATGCAACAATAAAAATTTTGAGTCTCATATTGCCCTTTAAAATACTAAATGCTAAAAGTATCCTTCATCTTAAGTGATAACATGTGTGAGCCTCTTGATTCTTTTACTTGCTCTAAGATAATTTAAATTTCTCTGGTCACTTTAAGAGGCAAAGTTGTCCCGATCCAAAATGCCTAGTGTCACGTAATAATCAAAATTTGAAACTAATTTCACATTAAATTATCTTGTCTTTCCCAGATGAGGTTAATACTTGCTAAAAATCTCTCTTGCAGAAGCTTCTTGGTCAGAATCACTTCACTTTTAAAGGTCAAAAGTCCTTCCACGTGTTCCATGTCTTGTTCCACAAGTCATACAGACTTATCACATCAGCAGAAAGCTGTGCAGCCATCTTCTAAATGAGCCTCTCCTTTTATGCTACCCCAGTGCTTTAGCCAGTCTGTCCTCTTTTAGTTTGCTTAAATGTGTTCACACCTCAAAATACTGTGTCCATCAACTGCAGCAGACATATAACAAGCTCCCATAGAAACCCCACTCAGCCAACTTCCTTCCACCCCCTAAGCAATCCACAAGTCTTTCCAAACAAATTTTCCTCAAAACCCAAAGGCTTTCCAGTCTCTCAAAAATCCTGTCCTTGTATTCTGTCCCTGTTAATGAGTTCTTTAATAGGTTTACGACCACTTGGCATGGAATTTGTCATTGTGGACTGTATCACCACTCACTTTGGAATGTAGTAGCGTGTACTGCCTCCATGACTCAACTGCAATTGGATTGGAAGAATTCCAAGTTAAATTGTTATGTGGATGTATCCAGCTAGAATTACAGGAACATTTTCTTTAAAATAGAGTGCAGCATCTACTGAAATTTAAATATAACATATTAAAAAGCATCATTTAAAAGTTAAAAAGGAAAAGAAATATTATGCTTATACATCAAATCTGTGTATTTCCTGTATTTTCGGGAACTCCTTTTCTTAGTTCTTCCTTTTGTGAAATTTCTTCAAATATCACTTTTATTTTTTTCATCTACAGAAATAATGCTTTATTATTTTTATGACTTCAACTTTGAAAATTTTCAAATATAGAAAATCTAAACGTAATGTGTTTGCATGCGTGTATATGTCCTCTAGAATCAAACATTGTTATTATGTTGCTTGATCTGTCATTCCCTTTATCCATCATTTTTTTTCTGGACCATTTGAAAGTATGTTGCAGGTCTGTACCAGACCCAGGTTTGGAACATTCCAGAACTTCTCATCCCCTCTTTCTCAGGCCTCACCTCTTGCTGTATTTCCTGACCAAAACAGTCTTGGCCAAGGCTCATGCCGTTTTTCCCATTGTCGAGTTGTGGACACTGATGCCACCACAGACCTAAGAGCCCCATGCCTCAGTGCCTGTGCGGAGAGACCACTGTGCCGGCTCCCTGGCTGGACTGGACTGCAAAGAGTCTGACTTTACCGTATCCTGCCTGGTGGTCAGGTGGTACAACCGGGAAATGAGGCAGAGTTGTTTCATGGAATTGATTTTGTAATGAGACACAGGAGCAAGGAGGAAGAAGCAACTGAAGAATTTATTTTCTTCTCCCCAATTTCCCCTCACAGACTATTTCAAGATGCAGTAGATTTGCATAGTCTCTCTGGTGGTGGCCTATGCAGCCAAACAACCAAGCTGTGAATCTGTGGCCAGATCAAGAATGCAGGCCCTCATAATCGCTGCCCCTCATTCCTTGCCTCACTTCTCCATTGCTCTCGTGTCTGCTTCTCTGAAGTCGCCCCCCCACCGCCCCAATTCAGTGTTAGCACATAGGATTTTTTCTTAGGCTCTGTGTTCTAGGACGTTGGTATAATTGGTGCCAGGAATGGCACTAGAAAGTAGAACCTCGGGGATGGATTTTGAAGTTGGATGGCTTTCCATTCTGAAGGCAGTAGAAACCACATTGCTGTTGATGAAGGGATGGTAACAATCCCTGACATGCAGTGACATCATGATGGTGCAGAGGTCAAAAACACGTAGTGGGAGATCAGGGGCTGCTACAAGTGATGGTTCAGTCTAATGCAATTATAACTACAAAGATACAGTGTGGTTTGTTTCTGATGGCAGTGAAAGTTTGGAAGAGATGGACAGATGAATGACAATGGATTGTCAAGTTAAAGGGAGATAGTGAAAGCCAGAGGGCTTTTATGACAGCTTTAAAGGAGGCTCTCATTTTCCTGTAGTCTCAGAGCAGACTATACTGTCGGCATACCCCTGGCCCTAACTGCGACTGAGCAGCTGAACGTGAGACAGCAAGTGGCTGTGGGCAAGAGCACCCACTGCTGAGCTGGTTGTTATGCAGTCAGTGGAGTCACGTGTTTTGCAGAGGTAAAAGAGGCAAACTCTGTTGCAAAAGAAGACTGGTAGACGAGGCGTCAGGTGCACGGCTTCCTAGCTGGCGTAAAGAAATTGGATGGGTCAGTGTTCTGGACGCCCCTATCCCCTACTCATCTTCACCCTAAACGCACATTGGCCTCTGAGGACCAGCTGCAGAAGAGGAAAGGAATTAGGCTTACGAATGAATGCGTGTGATACACTGGTACTAGTCAGAGGTAGACTGAGGCTATATCACAGTTCCCCTCATGGATTGCTGGGAGGGGCAACAGTGAGAGAAAATTGTTCGGACTGCAGAGCTGTGAGTGGTACACTTGATTGCGCATTCATCAGGGAGAAAGAGGTGGCCTGAGGTAAAGATAGGGATTGACTCCTCAGCTGTGGTAAAGGATTGGGAAATTGGTGAAAAGCCTGGGAAAACAACACCAAAGGGATGGGAAGTGCCTTCTGGTAGATACGTGTGTGGCTGGACTTGGAGTGGGGAATATTTGTACAGATATTTTTGTCTCACTTCAGTGACCACCAGAGAGCATTTACTCAAGGTGGCAGGGTGGCCTGTCCTGTGGATGTCCAACATTCTCCCTCCTTTTATAGTCGAGGAAAAGATCATGCACTGGCGCCAATAGAGGCCTCGCATAGCAGGATGGAGATAGTTGCTTCCACTGCTAAATATCCAAATTTCTAGCATCAGAAGCTGATTTTGCATTCCTGATGATTTCTCAGCAAAGCCAGCTACTCATCTTGGGGCATGACAGTTCCTTTGAATCTCTTCTACTCTGGAGGGGACAGCAATGCATCTTTACTGAAGTCAGTATTAGACGCCAAATTTGGGCTTGCCGTCTCTGACTTTGAAACCTTGAGCATAACCACTGTTTGAGGGCTTCGAGAATGATAGACATATCTGCATTGTATCCTACAGAGCATTGCTTCAGATCAAAGGACTTGTTCATGGCAGAAGAGGGATAACAATTGACTTATCATTATGGAATTTGCTGATTTTACCATTTTATCCCCAAGCCCAGAACTTACTGGACTGAAAAAATGGTGAAAAAGCCTGTCTGTGGTAAAGCCATGGTACTAATCTCTGGCAACGCCTTGTATATTTGGGGTATAGTCTTACAGGCTATAAATGCTCTTGATCCATAACAAATGCACAGTGCTGTGTCCTTAAGAGCAAGAGTACACTAGTTTAAGAATAAAGAAGTAAAAATAGAATGTTCCTTTTTATCATCACTCCCTTCACTTAGTGCCTCTGCTCCTTGAAAAGTAGGCTTTGCTGGGTTAGAAGTTCTGGTTCACAGATAGGGAAGTGTGCTTCTGCCAAAAACACAGTGAGAATTCCACTAATTGGAAACTTTCACCACTAACTGACCACTTACGAATTTTTCATCCTATTGAATTATCAAACAATGACAAGAGTACAAATACTGCCTGGGGAAATCAACCTTGATTAGCCTGAAAAGCTGGTTGTCACTGAAAAGTCCATCAGGAAAGAGCATACCTAAGGTCCAGAGGTTACTTGGAATATGGTCAATGACGGGATCTACATGAGAAATTACAAATACTGTGGGTCAACAGAGATGAGGCAATTAAAGGTTTAGAATATTTGAGGGAGAAACTCTGGAACATCTTACCAAGTAAGCAACCCAGAATATCTGAATTTGTTGAAGAAAATCTAGAATGAGACAAATATAGATGGGGTAATGTTTTATTGAGGGCAGGGTAGAAAGCATGAGAGGAAATGNGCCCTCATAATCGCTGCCCCTCATTCCTTGCCTCACTTCTCCATTGCTCTCGTGTCTGCTTCTCTGAAGTCGCCCCCCCACCGCCCCAATTCAGTGTTAGCACATAGGATTTTTTCTTAGGCTCTGTGTTCTAGGACGTTGGTATAATTGGTGCCAGGAATGGCACTAGAAAGTAGAACCTCGGGGATGGATTTTGAAGTTGGATGGCTTTCCATTCTGAAGGCAGTAGAAACCACATTGCTGTTGATGAAGGGATGGTAACAATCCCTAACATGCAGTGACATCATGATGGCGCAGAGGTCAAAAACACGTAGTGGGAGATCAGGGGCTGCTACAAGTGATGGTTTAGTCTAATGCAATTATAACTACAAAGATACGAGTGTGGTTTGTTTCTGATGGCAGTGAAAGTTTGGAAGAGATGGACAGATGAATGACAATGGATTGTCAAGTTAAAGGGAGATAGTGAAAGCCAGAGGGCTTTTATGGCAGCTTTAAAGGAGGCTCTCATTTTCCTGTAGTCTCAGAGCAGACTATACTGTCGGCATACCCCTGGCCCTAACTGCGACTGAGCAGCTGAACGTGAGACAGCAAGTGGCTGTGGGCAAGAGCACCCACTGCTGAGCTGGTTGTTATGCAGTCAGTGGAGTCACGTGTTTTGCAGAGGTAAAAGAGGCAAACTCTGTTGCAAAATAAGACTGGTAGACGAGGCGTCAGGTGCACGGCTTCCTAGCTGGCGTAAAGAAATTGGATGGGTCAGTGTTCTGGACGCCCCTATCCCCTACTCATCTTCACCCTAAACGCACATTGGCCTCTGAGGACCAGCTGCAGAAGAGGAAAGGAATTAGGCTTACGAATGAATGCGTGTGATACACTGGTACTAGTCAGAGGTAGACTGAGGCTATATCACAGTTCCCCTCATGGATTGCTGGGAGGGGCAACAGTGAGAGAAAATTGTTCGGACTGCAGAGCTGTGAGTGGTACACTTGATTGCGCATTCATCAGGGAGAAAGAGGTGGCCTGAGGTAAAGATAGGGATTGACTCCTCAGCTGTGGTAAAGGATTGGGAAATTGGTGAAAAGCCTGGGAAAACAACACCAAAGGGATGGGAAGTGCCTTCTGGTAGATACGTGTGTGGCTGGACTTGGAGTGGGGAATATTTGTACAGATATTTTTGTCTCACTTCAGTGACCACCAGAGAGCATTTACTCAAGGTGGCAGGGTGGCCTGTCCTGTGGATGTCCAACATTCTCCCTCCTTTTATAGTCGAGGAGAAGATCATGCACTGGCGCCAATAGAGGCCTCGCATAGCAGGATGGAGATAGTTGCTTCCACTGCTAAATATCCAAATTTCTAGCATCAGAAGCTGATTTTGCATTCCTGATGATTTCTCAGCAAAGCCAGCTACTCATCTTGGGGCATGACAGTTCCTTTGAATCTCTTCTACTCTGGAGGGGACAGNACTTTGAACCTTTTCTACTCTGGAGGGGACAGCAATGCATCTTTACTGAAGTCAGTATTAGACGCCAAATTTGGGCTTGCTGTCTCTGACTTTGAAACCTTGAGCATAACCACTGTTTGAGGGCTTCGAGAATGATAGACATATCTGCATTGTATCCTACAGAGCATTGCTTCAGATCAAAGGACTTGTTCATGGCAGAAGAGGGATAACAATTGACTTATCATTATGGAATTTGCTGATTTTACCATTTTATCCCCAAACCCAGAACTTACTGGACTGAAAAAGTGGTGAAAAAGCCTGTTTGTGGTAAAGCCAAGGTACTAATCTCTGGCAACGCCTTGTATATTTGGGGTATAGTCTTACAGGCTATAAATGCTCTTGATCCATAACAAATGCACAGTGCTGTGTCCTTAAGAGCAAGAGTACACTAGTTTAAGAATAAAGAAGTAAAAATAGAATGTTCCTTTTTATCATCACTCCCTTCACTTAGTGCCTCTGCTCCTTGAAAAGTAGGCTTTGCTGGGTTAGAAGTTATGGTTCACAGATAGGGAAGTGTGCTTCTGCCAAAAACACAGTGAGAATTCCACTAATTGGAAACTTTCACCACTAACTGACCACTTACGAATTTTTCATCCTATTGAATTATCAAACAATGACAAGAGTACAAATACTGCCTGGGGAAATCAACCTTGATTAGCCTGAAAAGCTGGTTGTCACTGAAAAGTCCATCAGGAAAGAGCATACCTAAGGTCCAGAGGTTACTTGGCATATGGTCAATGACGGGATCTACATGAGAAATTACAAATACTGTGGGTCAACAGAGATGAGGCAATTAAAGGTTTAGAATATTTGAGGGAGAAACTCTGGAACATCTTACCAAGTAAGCAACCCAGAATATCTGAATTTGTTGAAGAAAATCTAGAATGAGACAAATATAGATGGGGTAATGTTTTATTGAGGGCAGGGTAGAAAGCATGAGAGGAAATGAAAGTGAGGGAGGGAGGATAATATCAGTATACAACCAATATTCAAATGGTGATGGGAAATAAAAAGTATCAGTTTTGACCCAGAACCATCTGCAACATGAGGACAATAACTTAGCTTGCTAACATTCCTTATACAATCTAATTTTTAAAAATTGTAATGACTTCTCACTTTGAGAGATTGGATATGCATCTCCATTCTCAAAGAAGTGAGAGGATTTTGTTCTCATATGAGATATGGATGTTGCAAAATGATGTGAGAGGCTCTCGGTGACACAACCAGGGAGTCATACAATGCCCAAATTTTGTAGCACTACAGACCTGTCTGACTTCTCCCACCATCCCTACCCCCAGCCTGGCTACCTGCCTTGCTTCCTGGCCAGAGTTGAACTTCCAAGTTTTGTAACTATTGTAATGGTATTAAACTACCAGTTTATACTGCTGACATTACTTCGTTCACAGACTAAAAATCCCATATTTGTAATCTACTGACAGGTGAAACCCATGACCAGGCCCTTGTTTGACTGTACCTACAATTTCACTTTACCAGAGGCTCTCTTGTGGATCTAAGAGACATAACCTAATAGATTAAGAGAGTTAACTTTCCATTGGTTGGACAGTGACCAATAAGCCATAAGAGATGGGAACAACTAATGGATAAATAGCTTGCCATCACGTGCCTACATGTATTGTAGCTTTATACGGTCTTTCTGGAGACACCGTATAAGACTGATCAACCAGCCTTAGTTTTCTGCAAAACTATATCTCAAATATTTAATTTACTCCCTTGAATTTACTTGTCCTCCCTGCCTCACTTTCATTTCCTCTCATGGTTTCCAAAATGACCTCAATAAAACATTACCCCATCTATATTTGTCTCAGCCCCTAGACAGCTGTTTTCTAGAGAACATGAGTTAAAAGAAGACATCATGATTCCTCAGTAGGCATTTCTTTTATTTATTTATTTATTTATTTATTTATTTATTTATTTATTTGACAGAGAGACAGCCAGTGAGAGAGGGAACACAGGCAGGGGGAGTGGGAGAGGGAGAAGCAGGCTCTCAGTGGAGGAGCCTGATGTGGGGCTCGATCCCAGAACGCCGGGATCACGCCCTGAGCCGAAGGCAGACGCTTAACGACTGAGCCACCCAGGTGCCCCCTCAGTAGGCATTTCTAAAAAATAAAGACCTTCTTCTGCATAACCACAACACCAGTATCATAGCAAGGAGATCTCTGACCAAACTGCGTATCTCCTAGAATAGCTATCTTAGCTATTCATTTTTAATATCATTATAAAACCAGTATTCACACACTGCATTTGTTTATTGTGCCTATTTAGGTTCTGTTAATCTAAAACACCCCTTCCCCTTTTATGGCATTGATTTTTGAAATATTCATGCTAATATTTTTGAATGCTTCCTCATGGTGACTTTTACTTTGTACCTCTGTCTTCTTTTGAATAAGGCAAGCTTCCAAAATACCAGAATCTGTGGATCTTTATTCTGAGATAACAGTACACACATTAGCTTGCCTAATTTTCCCCAAACCATTCAGTAAATTAGTTTAGAGAGGAACTCTTTCATTTTTACTCCTTGTTATTAGGCTCACTTTTAGAGATGTGACAGATCTTTATAAGGTCATTATTCCTCAGGTATTCTGTCACATTTGTCACTACTGCATTTTATAAAGGTCTTCGAATTTAGAGCATTTCTTCATCTTTTGTGGAAAATTTATTGTCTTTTTCACAGTGCTAAATTCAGGCTGTGTCCTAGAGAATAGTAGTACTCTATTTATTGGTTACTATACTTTCTTTCAGATTGCAGAATCTAACTGAAAACTCTTTTGTGTTGATAGATCAACTTATATTCTCTCCATTGTTGTGGGTTAATAATTTAGTTGCAATTAATTTACTACCATCTAATGAGCTTTCAAAAAGGAAAGGTTAAAAATATCATTTATAAAAATGTGGCCTGAAAGTTGTACTTATCACTTCTGCTTGCATCGTTTGGCACAAACTTAATCAATGGTCATACATAGCTACAATGGAGCCTGAGAAGGTCATTCTCCAGCTGGAGAACAGTGTGCAAGAAAAGCCAAAATGTTCTATTGCAGGAAAGAAGAATGATTCATGGAATGACTAGTTCTCTTAGTAACACAGTTGTTCCTAAATTTCAGAAACCTTCAGAGCATGCTTAAGGATCTTAAAAGGGGTTACATTTGTTACCTTCTCTAGTTTGTGGATGCCAGTTGTTCTAAACTAGGATCATTTTGTTTCTCCTCTCTATTCTTTCTAATTATCTAAGTCATGTCATCTCGTATTTCTAAGTTCACATTGAATATTTCAAAGTTTTCTTTAATGGCAGTGCTATGAATGGAATGTTTGTGTTCTTCACAAAATCGTATGTTAAATCCCGATGTCCAATATGATGGTATTAAGGAAATAGCAACTCTGTAATTTGGTCTAATATATTTCTTAATTCTCTAATTTGTTCCTTTGGGATTTCATTATTTTTTTTTTTCTTAATCCAAACTCACCCTTTCATCTCACTTGTTTTATCATCTTACTTTGACCTTTAGGTTTAATGAACTTCTTCCTTTCTTTCTTTCTTTTTTTTTTTTTTAAGATTTTATTTATTTCGTTGAAAGAGAGAAAGAGTGCACAAGCAGGGGAACAGCAGGCAGAGGGAGAAGGAGAAGCATGCTCCCCACTGAGCTGGGAGCCCGATGGGGGGCGGGGCTCTATCCCAGGACCCTGGGACCATGACCTGAGCTGAACAGACGCTTAACCTACTGAGTCACCCCGAAATTGTATATTTTCTTTTGCACTTGGCCTGTTTTCTAATTTTAAAACAGAAATTACTTAATTTTGAAATTTATTTTTACCTTTAAAGATATTAACTCTTACATTTGCATTATGCCACACATTTTCTTTTTAATATTTTCAAGATTAATATGGTAAATGTTCAGATCTTCAAATTACTCTGATGTAATGTGTGTATATCTTACATAATATGCTTCCCAGTGTAACTGAGAACTCCTTACTCCCTGAGTAACAGTTTGTGTATTGGTTTGTGTTATGTATCATATGCCACTGTGAAGAAACAAGGCTAAAAAGAGGGGAAAAGATCAGCAGGTGTTGTGCAGTCCTTTCTAGCAGAGTTGAATAATGATGTAGTAGGCTGAACTATGCCCCTCCCAAATTCTCCTTTGGGGTTAGGGGAATTAGGTTGAAGTCCTCACCCTGTTGTTGGGAACGTGGCTATATGTGGAGATAGGGTCCTTAAAGAAAAAAAATTAGGTAAAAATGAATCCACAAGGGTGTGCCTTAATCCAAAATGACTGTTGTCCTTACAAGAAGAGATTACAACACAGGCACACAGAGAGGAAAGACTATGTGAAGACAGAGAAGACCATATACGAAGCCAAAGAGAGAGGGCTTGGAAGAAACCAAACCCTGGGACACCTGGATCTCAGACTTCTAGCCTCCAGAATTATAAGAAAAATTTCCATTGTCGAAGCCACCAGGCTGTGGTACTTTGTTTTGGCAGCCCCAGCAAACTAACACAAATGCTTTCTGGTTTCTCTTCGGAGGTTATGTATGTGAAATATCCAGTGGATTGTTCCGTCAATCACACTGGGTAAATTATCTTCCTGTGAATGTGTACAGTGTTGTGGTTTAGAAATTCAGTTCAATTCACTGTGGAGAATTGAAAAAGTGATTTTTTTTCTTGCCTCTGATTAAATGCTCATATCCTGTCATAGGAACATCTAATACAAAAGATTTTTTGAATCTTTCTTGGCCTGCCAACTCTTCCATTGTGCATGTTTATGTTTAAATTCCAGAGTATTGGTTTTAATTTTCAGAAGTTTGTGAAATTAAATTCTGTCTGATGCAGCTCTTCTCAGTATTAAATGCGTAGCCAGGGTGGAGTTCTCTATTCTTGCTCATGCGCACACGCTGTCTCTCTCTCTTTTTTCTTAAATTTCAAATTGAAATCACATTTCATTACTTCATTGATTGCTGCCTTTAAAGCTTTCTTCATTTAATTATTGTTTTAGTCTCTTCAAGCTGCTACAACAAAATACCATAGACTAGGTAGCTTATAAACAACAAAACTTATTTTCTCATTCCCTGGAGGCTGGGAAGTCTAAGATTGAGGAGCCAATGTGGTCGTGCTTTGTGAGGATTCTCTTCCTGGTTCACATAGCTGGCAATTTCTTGCTTTGTACTCACGCAGTGGAAGGGGCTAAGGAGCTCTGTGGAACTTCTGTTATAAGGAAATTAATACCAACCATGAGGGCTCCACTCTTATGGACTGAGCTCCTCCCAAAGGCTCCACCTCCACATACCATCATTTTGGAGATTAGGATTTCAATGCATGAATGGGGCGGGGGGGAGGCACAAACATTCAGACCATAATAATTATTATGCTTGGGGCACCTGGGTGGCTTGGTCAGTTAAGCGTCTGCCTTCGGCTCAGGTTATGATCCCAGGGTCCTGGCATTAAGCCCCGCGTCAGTCTCCCAGCTCAGCGGGGAGCCTCCTTCTCCCTCTCCTCCCAGCTTGCCCTCTCTTTCCCTATCTCTGTCTCTCTTTCAAATAAATAAATAAAATCTTTAAAAAAATAATAATTATTATTTTGCTTATATTTTAAAATGGTAAAAGCAGGGAGCGTATATTGTAGAATTCAACCAGAAATAAGCCACATATCACATTTAAAATACAACATTATTGCATCAAAATCTTTACATAGTTGTTATTTTTGCTGTAATTAATATCAAATATTAGTTGACTTTAATTTTGCCTTCCTAGAAATTTGATATGAATGGGACATGATGGAGTAACTACTGTCTCTTTCAAATTTCTCCAAAGGGAGTGAACTGATACTTTTTTTTTCTTTCCAGGAAACAAAGATGTTCAAAATCATTATACTGACCTTAGAATTACACTTAAACTAGTGGATTTAATAAATATTTTTCTGTTGTCAATACTGATGACAGTGTTTCTTCCCAATGGAAGTCATTTTTTACAGTCAGGGCTGACCCTAATATACTTTTTTCTTTATCACTTTCCACTTCCATAGCTTATTCAAAGTTACAGGCACTATTTCTCAGTTTCAAGTCAAAGCAGCTCCACCAAAAACCGGCAAATCCTATTAAACCACTCTTTCTCGGTCATTGCTTCTGCAGGCTTCCTGTGTTGGCAATTTCACTGAAATGACTAGAAAACCCAGCCATGTGATCAGCCTAGAATCTTTACAAAAGGAGCTTCAAACACCTCTCACATGTTTGTCTTAACCCTTAACAGACAATAACCTCGCTACACATCTTGCCTCAGGTGGTACTCAGATGTTGGTGAAACATCCCCCGAAAGAGAGTTCTTGAGTTGTCGATGAAAGCATGAAATTTTGACCCTGTTTGTGTGACCAGGTAATTTTCTCTTTATTATTACATAGAGGCAGAGTATTTGGAAGTATTTTGGTCAGTAGAACAAGTCTAGAATACTGGGAGAAATTGCTCACACTTTTCACAAATTAGGTAAGCAATAAACGCATGCATTCATACTTAGTTCACATGATTTTTTTAAAAAGATACATTTATTTTAGATAGAGAGAGTGGGAGTGGGAGGAGGGGCAGAGGGAGAGGGAAAGAGAGAAACCCAAGCAGACTCAGAGCCAAGCACAGACCTGACACGGGGCTTGATGCCACGACCCTGAGATCAGGGCCCAAGCCGAAACCAAGAGTCAGACACTTAACTGACTGAGCCACCCAGGGACCCCAGCTCACATGATTTTATACTGGTACTCAAAGCACAGAAACAGATGTCAAAATTACAAAAAGATCACATTTTGGACTTTGAAAGCTGCAAAATTTGGAATGGGAATATTGGTAGAAATAATGACCATGATTCTTGGCAGTAATTCTAATCGCTGAAATTTGAAATAGACAAGTATCTGAACAGTGAGAGATCTTCACTGTAAAAATTTATAATAAAAATGTTCCTTATTAAGTAAAGACAGTAATAGGAAAAGGAAAATTGAAAAAGGGAAATGTTTTTACTGTGTTGTTTGTGTCTATAAATTAAGATATTTAGCTTGACTTAAATGAGAAAATGTTTTCTAAATAAACTAAAAATTCAGGTTAAAATATTTTTAGTATTAATGGGAGGCAAAATGGCCTTAAAGTCAAACTGGAAAGATCCAAATATCCACTACAGGAAGTAAAAGATAAAATTCTCTTGCATTTCCAGCTTGATATATGTAATTAGAATTAGAAGTTGGAGAATAATTTCCTGAATTAGGGTGCATGTGAATTGGCTTTATTATGGTAAAAAAAAAAAAAAAGAAAAAAGAAACTGAAAGTCCTGGCGCTTCTACCTGATTTCCTTCCAATTAGTTGTGTAGTTTGGGGCAAATCACATTACCACCTTGGTCACAGGTCACTAATCTTTCAAATGAGATTTTTACCGAGTCGTTCAGTAAGCTTTATTTCAGTCTGTCCTGAACTTCATTTACTCTTCACTTTGGTTTACTTGTCCCTGTTTAGCTGCATCATTCATGTATTCTGTACAGCTGAAGGAATTTGGGGGTACCATTCCATGAGGAAGGAGACTGCCCGGGGTAGCGTAAATAATGGGAGGATTTAAGCCTCAGAGATGAGGGAGAAGAAAGTAGAAATAACTGAGCTTTGAGGAAGCTCTTATGAACTAAATCCCTTTTAGTAGTTGCCATTCCAGGTAAAATTTATTGTATTATAGAAGAAAAAAGCCTTTTAAAATATAATTTTTGTGTTCCTGCTGAAAAATTAACACCTGCTCATTGTAAGTCATTAACTGAGGAGAAACTTAATAGATGCATACATCTTTATGTCTACTGAAAAAATAAGGCCAGTTACTGTTTTTAGTCCTTTCTATTGTCAAGAAATATATTGAATGTTTTCATATAAATAATACAATTAAGAAAAGATATTTTCCCACTTGTTTGCCACTTTTCTTATTGACTACGTAGAAAATATTCAATGAAAATTTAAAAATTGTGATTGTGATGCAGTGCCAAGTATATTCACGTCGTTGTGCAACCTATCTCCAGAACTCTATTCATCTTGTAAAACTGAAACTTTATTCCCATTAAACAACTCTCCATTTCCCCTTTCTCCTCAGCCACTGGCAATTCAAATTCAACCTTCTGTCTCTATGAACCTTTTGACTCTAGTTCCTACATCTAGGTGTCCAAGATACCTAGACTTAGATATCATGTGGAATCATACAGTATTTTTGTGTGGGGCTACTGGCTTGTTTTCATCTAGCATAATGTTCTCAAGGTTCATCTATGTTGTATCATGTGTCAGAAAGCCTATGGTAAAATTTGCTTTCTTTTTGAATCTGAATAATATTCTGTTGTATGTATAGACCACACTTTGTTTATCCATTAATCCATAAGTGAATACCTAGGTAGCTGCTACCCTTTGACTATTGTAAATAATATTGCTATGAATATGGGTGCACAAATATCTCTTTAAGACCCTGCTTTCAGGTTTTGGGTTTTTTTTGTTTTTTTTTTGTTTTGTTTTGTTTTGTTTTTGGTATCTATCCAGAAGTGGAATTCCTGGATCATATGGTAATTGTCTTTTAATCTTTTCGTGGAAGCACCATACTGTTTTCCACATAGCTGCACCATTTTACATTCCCACCAACAGTGCATAGAGTTCTAATTTTTTCACATCCTTACCAATCCTTATGATTTTTGGTTTGTTGTTGGTGTTTCTGGTTTTTTGTTTTTTTGTTTTGTTTTGTTTTTTGCTTTTTTTGCATAGTAACTATCTTAATGGGATGAGGCAGCATCTCATTGTAGTTTTGATCTGCATTTTCCTAATGATTAAAGATACTGAAGCTTTTCATGTACTTCTTAACCCTTTTTAATTTTCTTTGAAGAAATGTCTGTTCAAGTCTTTTGTGCGTTTTTTAGTCAGGTTGTTTGCTATTGTTCTTGAATTGTAGGAGTTCTTTATATAGTCTTTATATTAATCTTATCAGATGTCTGATTTGCAAGTATTTTCTCCCATTCCATAGATTGCCTTTTCACTCTGTTGATTGTGCCCTTTGCTGCACAGAAATTTTCAATTTTAATGTAGTCCAATTTTACCTATTTTTATTAAGCTAAGTCATAGGAATTTTTACTTACTCGAGTTATGATAGAAGCACCAGACCTAGTATGTTATGATTCTTGCTAGTAATTAAAGAGCAAAGACTGATTCCATTAGAGGTTTTGTGTTATAAATACAGAAGCTAATTTAAAGACTATATTACCTAATACATAATCTCAAAGTAAGTAGGGACCATTCTTAGATACAAATCATGAATTTGTTTAGTAAACTGTTGAATAGCAAAAGGGTAAGCAGAGATCACTTTGCCTATTTATCTGGCTCACTTCATATGATATTTACTTGACATATTATGGCCTGTAAGCTGGATTTCATTTTCCCAACTATGCACCAGGGCAGCATGAAATCAGATCATGAAATTTTCTTCTTTAGTCTAGACTAAATCTCTTTACACATTTATTCATTTAATCATTTGACTATTAAGAAATTTGCTTACTTTGATAAAAAATTTACTTGCTAAAAACTGGTTCACTAAATGCTAAATGATATAGTATGTTTTAAAATATCTTATTCCCAGGGCGCCTGGGTGGCTCAGTCATTAAGTGTCTGCCTTCGGCTCAGGGCGTGATCCCAGAGTCCTGGGATCGAGCCCCACATCAGTCTCCTCCACTGGGAGCCTGCTTCTCCCTCTCCCACTGCCCTTGCCTGTGTTCCCTCTCTCGCTGGCTGTCTCTGTCAAATAAATAAATAAAATCTTTAAAAATAAAATAAAATATCTTATTCCCTACATATTTAAATAAATTATAATTGCCTAAAGAACACTGATACCTTGTCTTTGTCAGAGTGAATAGTCAACAGGGAGATCCTTGGGTTAAATGAAGACTAATATTCACATAAATGAAGTATAATTGGCAACAATTTTTCATTCTGCTAATTCTTTCCATAGCAATTTCAGATACTGAAATGTGACAGTTTGGCTTTACACAGTGTTCAAGTTTTCTTTTAATATCTGTGACAATCACTAGTCTGACTTGTAATGACATCCTATAGACCTTTTAGTATGAGCTGTAAATCATTTCATGAAGCTCATTTACTCAAATGACCTTCTTTATATAAGACTTTGATTTTGTTCTCTTCTAAGTATGATAAAAATGAGATTTTATACTAAATATTTTATTAGTTGACTAGCATTTTAATTCTTTCATAAATTCACATATGGAAAATGTGAAAGTATTTGAGATTCAAAGCAAAATATCAACAAAGTTTTGTGATTTGTGATTAAGGAGGGAGAAAATGATTGAAATGAAAAGTGGACAATTAGTTAGATCTAGTATTTTTTTCCCAGTAGACTGGTACTAACACTAAGTAAACTGCTGATGAAGTGTTATTGTTTAGAATATAATTAATAGAGAATAGTCCTGTTCTCTGTATCAATAAATCATGTTAACTGGCATAGCTTTGGGAGATGGAAAACAAACAACTCTTAAAAACAAACATAGTTTTAATGAGCCGTGTTGAATAAGGGCAATCAAATTTTCTCTCACATCTAATCCAACTCTACCTGTGTGTAAGAGATCTGAGCATAATTGATGAAAATGTGGTAAACCTTAAGATATAACTTCTTAAAAATATGCAGATTTTTTTTCACTCACATGTGCTTTGTGTGTATTACCAAGTAGCTGAAAAAAAATAAATGTATTGGTCTGGATCCTCTGAGGAGTGGAACTGAGACGAGAATAAGTGTTCAAGAAATTTATTAGGAAAAGTTAACTCCAAGTCATGTATTATTTAAATCTTCCACACAATGTCATCATCCCATGTGGAACTATGAGCACTGTTGATGCAGATATCTCAAAGAGGAGTCCATTCTTGTATTCGGTGGGATGATAGTTTCCTGTCAAAGCAAAAGTCTGCTACGCTTTGGTCCTTTCATATTTTTTTGGTTAGAGATTTGGAAAGGATTCAGCCAGTCTCTCTGATTCTACTTCAGCTGAGGGTGTTCAGGAACCTTCACGCACAATTATTGCACCCTTCCCCTGGGGACTCCATGAATCTCAGTGGGCCAGATTTGACCCAAGGTCCACTTTATTCTGATGCACAACACAGGATTTTGAGCCATGGGATCATAAGCTCTCATGTAACAGTGGAAAACAATATGCACCAGCTTTCTTCTTCAGGTTTCCAGCAGAATCTGAGATTTCACCCAGACACTGATTGGCTCTGAAGAGCTAACCCAGTATTTGGAAGTGAAAATGAACCAGATGTAATAAAATTGTCATCTTCCTGGAATCCTTTTTTTTTTTTTTTTTGGCATATTTACATATTTATATTTTATATTTCATTTAGTTTATATCTCCTTTAGTTTACTTATGTGCCTTCTTTTTGTTGGTTTTGATTATTTATTCTCTTCTCTGGCATTTATTCTTCATGTACTTAAGAATATTTTTACATTTTTATGAAATATAATAGATAATGATCAAATCTCTTGCATTTATTAAACTTCTAGTATGTCCCATAAATAGTATAGAGATTTCCTTGACATTTATCATCAGTGAGCTACTTTTTATCCTGATTTTGATGAACCAATCATTTATTGAAGAGAGCAAGCAGAATTCTGAACTGAACTCACTCACCCAAACGTCCATTGCTGTCTCTGTTCTTGACAACATGAATTTAAAAATCCTTTAGAATATAAATCTTTTAAAATGATACTTCACATCTTTATGTTTCTTTACCACCTACCAGTCACGGTAATAAAACACAAGCTACTTTCCATCTCTTCTTTCATTGTTTCCCCAATCAAAAAACTTCAAACATTCATCCATGCTTGTCTAGCATACAATTGATATCCAGTTTAGAAAAACACTTTTATTTTTTGCAAATAATAGAAGTTCTTTCAGCCTATTTGGCAAGGTAACAATTGAGTCTATTTTCTAAACTATACCTGCTACATGACCAACTTCTTTGAAATAAACCTCTTAGTTTCAACTCACTGATATTTTCCTCACAGTGTACACATTTCTATGTGATTTGCTTCTCTCATTTCCAACTGTGCTATTGTGCTCAAATTTACAAATGTCAAAGTGGCTTGACTCATTGATTGATTGGTTTATAAACTCCTGACATTGGTTTTCGGGGCATTTTTTTCCCCTTTCGATTTCCTGTTTTCTTCATTTATTGAGAAGATATTTTTCAATCATTTCGTAGAGAGATTTCCATATTTTCTCCTTTTTCACTTTGGAACTTTAAGCTATTAAGACCTTGTTGTTTTAAATTTATTAACTCTAATTTTCTGTGAAGAAAATTCCACCACCTGCTTTTCTTTTTATCATGTGCTTGATAATCTCTTCATTTCTGTCTGTTCCATTATAAATGAAGTAAAGTCAAACCCCCTCCCCAATGTAAGAATATCTACTTTATACCCATCATAAAGTAAGATCTTGGAATAAGAAGTTGAATAAGTTATTATTTATGCCCCTAGAGTAATCCCATCCATAAGGAGAAGAGATACATAATATATTATAAAACCATGTGATGTCCTGTAACTGTTACATTTACCAAAATTAGAAGACCAAGGAAGATATGATAAGAATTGCCTGGAGTGGATGGGGGAAACATCATAGGGAAGGAATTTAGAAAAAGTAATGTAGAGCCTGAGATAATATAGGCTAAAAATAAAAAATGGAACTATCTTCAAATGTATAGCTGTTTTAAAAGCCTAATGACCCTCAAAGCCCTTCCCTAAAAAGGAAGAGGAGGAAAAAAAATAACCAAAAAACAGAATGCCCATTCATGAGGTATTTGCATTCCCTAGCTTCTGAGGAAAGAAACATTAGAGTGATAAAAACATACTAAACATACCAAGTGTTTTCCTTTGAAGAAGTAGGAGACTATTTACTTTGCCCCATTTAGTTATCATTATTCAAAACATTTTCCAAACATTTCTGCAGAATTGTTTTCAGAACCTATTTATGAACTCAAGGAGGAAACTGTTCTCAACGCTTAATCAACTTGTCTTATTTTTACCACAGTAGGTATTGTTTAAGTTGGTACATTTATTTGCTAAACAGTGTTCCAAATAAAACATAGCTATTTTAAGGATTCATATCTAAAAGATGAAAAAATTTCTCCACTTAAAACTAGCCAAAATATTTTGAAAATTCAGAAAATAATCTCCCAAGTGGAGCTTTAAAAAATGGGTAGGAAGGATTATCTGGTTTAAAATCATGTCAGATTGGCAGGATCTTCCACACATTTAGAAAAATTTGGAAAAGTCTGATTAAAGAACTGTTGGTATATATGGAATTTTGCCAAAAGATCTATGGTGCTTAAATTCTAGTAGATAGGAGAACCACTAGATTTTTTTTAATGTCAATTTCTTAAATTTTCTCTGTGTACTCTTTGACTTGAGGCCACTCACATATCCTTAACAACAACTTTCAGTGCTTTAAATCATAAATTTTAAAAAACACACTAGAGGGGCGCCTGGGTGGCACAGCGGTTGGGCGTCTGCCTTCGGCTCAGGGCGTGATCCCGGCGTTATGGGATCGAGCCCCACATCGGGCTCCTCTGCTATGAGCCTGCTTCTTCCTCTCCCACTCCCCCTGCTGTGTTCCCTCTCTCGCTGGCTGTCTCTATCTCTGTCGAATAAATAAATAAAAAATCTTAAAAAAAAACAACACACTAGAGGTGAAGTCTTTGCATCTCATTGACGTGAATTGTGTTGGTATACTGGTAAACTGTCAGCCTGTTAGTAGCTTACTACCTTCAGTTGTTTGATTGAGGTAACAGCATATGCTAAATTACACTCTTTCCAAAAACATGTATTTTGCTAATGATCCAGTTTACTTGCAACCACACAAATTTAAATTTCTTTCATACTCCTAAGAAAATTAATGTAGTTACTGAAGATGAAGTATCCTCTACGTGTGTACTATTTCTTGAGTAACTAGCAAAAATACTGCTATTGTGTCTGCAGTTTGAGCAGTTCAGTTCCTATATCTGCTCTCTCTTTTAGATATGTGGTGATGGCAGGATGTTAAAAAAAAAAAGTGAGGAGAATCCATCTTAGTATCTCTGCATTCCTATATCCTCAACAAGCTACCTGTCACCCACACTCATGTCTGCCTTCGATCAGAGGAGGCTCTACTTTTCCCTCTTCTGGTTCCTGCCTTGACTAGCATTTCCTACACATGAAGCATACACGAAAACCTACAAAGAAGCTCTTTATGTAAAGTGTTTGATAATTTTATCTAGACCATATGGGCGAAGAAAAGTTGAAAGAAAGACATACTGACCCATTTACACACAGACTCACACAAAGGCTCACACTCACACATCCAACAGGCTTTATGTTCCCGATTTAGCTAACTTTGCTCTTCAATGTCTCCTGAAAGTATGAGACCTTTTTGGCAAAATTACCAAGGATCCCCATATGTTCTATATATGAGATTGGTTCACACCAAGACCATTCCATCTGGCCATGAGTTACTTGTCTTTATTTACTCTAAAGAAGATTTTAAATTCTTCCCTGTTTTGGACTATATCCTTAAATCCTCTTCAATTAATTTGATGTCCAACAATACTGGTACTAATCAGTTCTTTCACTTTCCTAACCACATATTCTCCAGGGTGAATGGACAGAGGGTGGGGCATGAGAAATGACAGGGCTTAGTCCTTCCCTAAGTCATTTTGGCAATGTTTCTTTTTAAACTAGCAATGTGCCCTATATTCTTCAGTGATGTAATATAACAATAATGAATGAAGTTATTTTGCAGCATGGTTTTATTATGGTTTTATTTTTTATTCTACTCTTCCTCATATGGAAAAATGAAATTACGAAGAACTGATCAGGTTTCCAACTAGATGTTTTGTTTTGTTTTGATTGTTCTTTTTGTTTTCTGTTTCAACAGTAACCTCAGTAATTACACATAAATGTGCTGCCTGATATTACAGTTCAGTTTTTCCTCTTGTCTGCACTTGATGTTTGCAAGCTCTGAGAACTCTTTTTTTTTTTTTTTAAGATTTTATTTATTTATTTGACAGAGATAGAGACAGCCAGCGAGAGAGGGAACACAAGCAGGGGGAGTGGGAGAGGAAGAAGCAGGCTCATAACAGAGGAGCCTGATGTGGGGCTCGATCCCATAACGCCGGGATCACGCCCTGAGCCGAAGGCAGACGCTTAACCGCTGTGCCACCCAGGCGCCCCCTGAGAACTCTTTTATTACTGTCTTATACTCTTTCCTTTCAGGCCTCATCATCAACTGGAATGTGACTGTTCACATAAGGACCTTTGCTTACTTTTCTACCACAGCAGGATTTGTGTTTCTTTTTAAGCCATATCTAAAGTTATTAATATACACTTTGATTAAGTAACATTAACAGCAAGATCAGTTGGTTTGCAGTTCTCATACTTTCTTTATTCAATTTTTTGAAACTAAAAACAAAACAAAAACAGTTCACCCATTTCTCCCATCCCCTACCACCAACTTCAGGCAACCACCAATCTGTTTTCTGTTTTTATGAGCTTGGGATTTTTTTGTTTTTGTTTTTATTTTTGTTTTTGATTCCACATATAGGAGAGATCATATGCTATTTGTCTTTCTCTGACTTATATCTCTTAGCATAATTCCCTCAAGGCCCACCAAATTTGTCACAAATGACAAGATTTCGTTCTTTATTATGGCCAAATAACATTCCATTGTGTTTTCTTTACCCATTCACCCATTTTCTTTATCCATTCACCCATGAGTGGACACTTATGTGGTTTCCATATCTTGGTTATTATCGGTAATACTGAAATGAACATGGGGATGCACATATTATTTCAAATCAGTGTTTTTGCTTTCATCATATAAATACCCAGTAGTGCAATTGCTGCATCATATGGTACTTCCATTTTAGATTTTCGAGGCTATTCCATACTGTTTTCCGTAGTGGCTGCACCAATTTACACTCCCACCAAAATGCAAATGGGTTCCCTTTTCTTCACGTCCTTGCCGGCAAGCATTGTCTTTTGGTAAGTCATTCTAAGTGAGATGATACCTCATTGTGGTTTTGATTTGCATTTCCAGGTTCAGTATATTTTCACATACCTTTTGGTGATCTGTATGTCTTATTTGGAAAAATATGTATTCAGATCATCTGCCCATTTTTTTAACAGATTGTTTTATTTACTATTGAGTTGTATGACTTCTTTGTATGTTTTGGCTGTGTATTAGCCCTTTATCAGGTAAATGATTTGAAATTATTTTCTCCCATTCAGTAAGTTACCTTTTCATTTTGTTGATGGCTTCCTTGCTGTACAAAAGCTTTTCAGACTGACGTAATACCATGTGTTTATTTTTGCTTTTGGTGTCAGATTCAAAAAATCATTGCCAAGACCACTGTCAAGGAGACTACCACCTACCACCTATGTTTTCTTCTGGGAGTTTTATGGTTAAGGTTTTAGGTTCAAATCTTTACTCCATGTTGAGTTAATTTTTATGTGTGATGTTAGATAGGGTTTTTTGTTTTGTTTTGTTATTTATTTGCATGTGGCTGTCCAGTTTTCCCAACACCATTGATTGAAAAGACTGTCCTTTCCCCACTGTGTATTTTTTACTCCTTTGTCATAAATTAATTGTTCATATATGTTTGGATTTATTACTGGACTGTCCATTCTGTTACTTTGATCTATGTGTCTCTTTTTATGCCAATACCATACTGGTTTCATTACTATAGCCTTATAATATAGTTTGAAATCAGGGAGCGTGATGCCTCCAGCTTCGGTGTTTTTCAAGATTACTCTGGCTATTAGGGGTCTTTTGCTCCATACAAATTTTAAAATTATTTGTTCTATTTCTGTGAAAAATACGTTTGAAATTTTGATAGGGATTCAATTGAATCTTTATGTTGCTTTGGGTAGTATTGACATTTTAACAATATTAATTTTTTCAATCCATGAGCATGGAGTATATTTTTATTTATTTCTGTCAATTTTTTTACTAATGTGTTTTTTGCTTTGCTTGTTTTTAGTTTTCAATATATAGATCTTTTACCTCCTTGATTAAATTTATTCTTAGTTATTTTATTTTTTGATGCAATTGTAAATGGGACTGTTTTCTTAGTTTCTTTTCCTGATATATCATTATTACTGTAAAGAAATGCAACAGATGTTTATGTACTGATTGTGTATCCTGTATTCGTATGTTAGTTCTACCAGGTTTTGGATGGAGTCTTTGCGGTTTTCTATATAATATTATGTCATCACATATAATGATAGTTTTATTACATTATTATTGTTATCACAATAATGATAGTTTGTATTTCATTTTCTTGCCTAGCTGTTCTGGCTAGACTTCCAATATCATGTTGATTAAAAGTGGTAAGAGTGGACTTCATTGTCTTGTTTCTGATCTTAGAGGAAAAACTTCATGCTTTTCACCATTGAGTATGATATTAGATGTGGGCTTGTCATATACGGCCTTTGTTATGTTAAGTTTCTACTATACCTACTTTGTTGAGTTTTTTGATAATAAATGGATGTTGGATTTTCTCAAATTCTTTTTCTGCATCTGTTGAGGGGACCATATGATCTTTATCCTTCATTTTTTTTAATATAGTATATCACATTAATTTGCAGGGGTTCAGTCCCTGGAATAAGTCACACTTGATCATGGTGGGTGATCATTTTAAAGTATTGTTGAATTTGGTTTGCTAATGTTTTCTTGAAGATTTTTGCATTTATGTTCATCAGGAATATTGTCCTGTAATATTTTTGTGTGTGTGGCATCCTTGTCTGGTTTGTATCAGGGCAATGTAGGACTTGTAAATTGTGTTTGGAATATTTTCCCTGTCTTCCCTTTTTTGGAAGAGTTTGAGAAGGATTCAAATTAATTCTTCTTGGAATGTTTGATAAAATTCACCAGTGAAACCATCTGTTTTTTTACTTCTTTTTGTTAGAAAATTTTTGATGACTAAGTCAAGTCTCCTTGCTAGTAATTAGTCTGTTCAAGTTTCATCATGATTTAGTCTTGATAGCTTGTATGTTTCTAGGAATTTATCCATTTCTTCTGGTTGTCTAATTTATTGGCATATATTGTTCATAGTAGTCTCTTATGATCCTTTTTATTTTTGTAGGATCAGTTGTAACATCTCCTCTTCGACTTGTGATTCCATTTACTTGAGTCCAGTCTCCTTTTTCTTGATGAATTTAGCTAAAAATTTGTTTGTGTTTTCAAAGAACCAGCAAGTGGGTGCATGGGTGGCACAGTTGATTAAGCATCTGGCTCTTGATTTTGGCTCACCCCCTGATCTCAGGGTCCTGGAATTGAGCCCTGCATCAGGCTCTGTGCTCTGCAGAGTCTGCTAGGGATTCTCTCTCCCTTTCCTTCTGCCCCTCCACACCCTCAAAAATAAATAAATAAATCTTAAAAAAAAAAAAAAGGAACTAGCTCTTAGTTTCATTGATCTTTTCTCATCTTTTTAATCTTTATTTCACCTATTTCTGCTTTAATATTTGGGTTTTTTTTTAATTTCTACTGACTTTGAGCTTCATTTGATCCTCTTTTTCTAGTTCCTTGAGGTGTAAAGTTAGATTTTTTATTTGAGACTTTTCTTGTTTCTCAAGGTAGGCATTTATCACTATAAACTTTTCTCTTAGAACAACTTTTGCTGCATCCCATAAATTTTGGTATGTTACATTTCTGGTTTTGCTTGTCTTAAGGTACTTTTTTATCTCTCTTTTGGTTTCTACTTTGACACATTGGTTATTCAGTAGCATGTTGTTTAATCTCCACATATTTGTGAATTTTCCAATTTTCTCCTTATAATTAATTTCTAGTTTCACATCATTGTGCTTAGAAAAAGATGCTCGATCTTCTTAAATTTATTACAACTTGTTTTGTGGCCTAATATATGTCTATCTTGGAAAATGTTTCATGTACACTTGGGAAGAATATGTCTTATGTGCTTTTGGATGGAATGTTCTATAAATATCTGTTAAGTTCATAAGGTCTTACGTGTCATTTAAGGCTGATGTTTTCTTACTCAATTTCTGTCTGGATGATCTATCCATTGATGTAAATAGTTATTAAAGTCCCCTACTATTATAATATTGCTGTCCATTTCTTTATTAGGTCTTTTAATATTTGCTCTATTTATTTGGGTACTCATGTTTAGTGTATAAATATTTATAAGTGTTATATCTTTTTGTCGGATTGACCCTTTATCATCATGTGATGCCCTTGTTAGTCTCTTATTACAGTTTTCTTTATAACTTGTTTTGTCTAATACAGGTATAACCATTCCAGCTTTCATTTGGCTTCATTTTTATGAAATATCTTTTTCCATCCCTTCATTTTCAGTCTGTGTATATCCTTGCATCTAAAGTATGTGGTTGAAAGGCAGCATATAAATGAGTCTTGTTTTTTTATCCATTCAGCCACTCTGTCTTTTCATCAGAGAATTTAGCCCAAAAACATTTAAAGTAATTAATGATGGGTATGTGCTTATTGCCATTTTGCTAATTGTTTTCTAGCTGCTTTTGTAGTTTCTCTGTGTTTCTTTTTTCTTCCTTTATTCTCTTCATTTGTGGTTTGATGACATCCTTTAGTGGTATGCTTATATTCCTTTCTGTTTATCTTTTGTGTATTTACTATAGTTTTGCTTTGTGGTTACCATGAGACTTACATATAACAACTTACAACAGTCTATTTCAAGTTGATACTAGCTGCATAAGTCATTAATCTACTATCTTTACTATATATTTACTTTTTCCAGTGAGATTTATTCTTTTATATGTGTTATTGTTACTAATCAGCATCCTTTCTTTTCAGCTTAAGAAAGTCCCTTTAATATTTCCTGTAAGGTCAGTTTAGTGGTAATAAACACCTTTAGATTTTGCTTATCTGGAAAACTCTATATCTCCTTCAATTCTGCATTTTAATAATAACATATCTTGATTTGGGTCTCTTTGGATTCTTCTTCTTTCGAAGTTTCTTTGATTCCTGGATGTAGATGTCTGTTTCCTGCCCTAAGTTAGGGAAGTCTTCTACCATTATTTCTTCAAATGAGATTTCTGCCCCTTTCTCCCTGTCTTCTTCTGGGAGCCCAATAATGTGAATGTTACTCTGATGAAGCCTTAGAAGTCCCTTAAGCTACATTTAGTTAGTTAGTTAGTTTTTGCTTTTCTGATTGGGTGAGTTTCATTTTCTTGTCTTTGAATTGATTGATTTTTTTTCTTCATTTAGTCAACTATTGAACCCTTCTAGTGTGTTTTTCAGTTCAGTTACTGCATTCTTCAGCTCTGTGAGTTCTATTTGGTACTTTCTTATATTTTCCATTTCTTACTGAAGTCTTCACCATATACATCCATTCTTCTCCCCAGCTTAGTCAGAGTCTTTATGACCATTACTTTGAATTCTTTATCAGATAAGTTACTTATCTCTGTTTCATGAGGTCTTATCTTGTTTTTTCATTTGGAATATATTCCTCTGTCTCTACATTTTGCTTGACTCTCTGTGTTGTTTTCTATATACGGTAGATGAAACAGCCACCTCCCCAGTCTCAAAGGAGTGGCCTTGTGTAGGAGATGAACCTTTTTTTCAGCCCTGCCCTAGCTCTTGGTTATCTCTCAAACCTCTGTGCTTGTCCAACAGCCTTTTATATTTTCAGTAGCTCCCAGTATTTGAGGATGTGCCAACATCTATCAGTGTCCCAAAGGAAAGGGTCTTAGTATCTAGATTCAGGCTGACTAGAAGCCAGGTTCTCAGGTAACAACTTTTAAAAGTATGCAAATATATACAGTCTTGAGGGACCACATGCATAAATCCATTGGGCACCACAGCCAGGTGATCTGAAAGTGTTCCCTGGATGGTAATTAGAAAAATTATGGCTCCAGACAAGTGTATAAGCTCCTTTCTCAGAGATGCTGGAAAGCTGAAGCATGGCAGAGGGGAAGAGCCGAGATAGTGTCCGTTGCCTATGTTTTTTGAGAGCAATTCCATTCCCCTAAATATGTGCCAAACCTGAAGCCTGCCCCTCAGTCCAAAGCTCCAGGACAAGTAAAGGGACCTTCATCATGGAAACACTAACGGGTGTGCCTCAATCCTCTATTTGTGCATTACCCAGGGGGTAGCATCCTGCCAAGAACTGTCCCTCTGATTGCTTCAGCCCTGTAGGACTCAGGAACACAAGCCCCTCTGACAACTTAAAGCCAAGCAATCAAGGGCTGTTCGCTGAGCATCAGGTGTAAAATCCAGGCACCAGACAGATGTACAGCTCCCCTCCTGGAGCGTGACAGAGGATGAGCACAAATTTAGCACCACCTTCTGAGGTCTCTAGAAAGGATTATGTACAGTCAGCCTCTAGATGTGTATTTAATGTGAAGTCTGTTCCTCGGGCCACAGTCATGATGAATAGCTAGCTAATAGGCCTCCTTCACAGAAAGACTGAGTTCCTGAAACTATATTGTTTATCTCTATGTCCTGAGGGTACTTTTCTCTTACTTTATTTTTGCATTGGTCAGTTATTCTTCATATTTTAGGAAGATTGTTATAAAATAGTCTTTATAAATACAATTATTATTTCTTTTGTCTAACTGAACAAAAGTTCAGTTAGTTTGTATACAGAATTCTTCCTATAGTCCTAAAGTATTTTTACACTTTCTGTGATCATTTTTGAAGGCCTTCGAATCCCTTTGGTCAGATTTCTTAAAGACTGCCCTTTTTTTTACTTTTTTTAAATTCTAAAAAGTGACCTATGCTTTCCTTTTGTGTAAATATATTAAGTGCTTGAAATGGCCTCATTTATATCCTACTGATAACTGTTTGCAAATCTGTATTTTAGAGAAACTTATGTGTATTTCTCTGCCTCTCTTTTTCTCATGGAGAGAAAAAGTCCCAAATAACAAAAATATTTGATTTTGTCAACTAAGTGTTAATTTTCATCAATATTTTTCTTAGTAATTCCTTTCAACATGGCCATTCATGTAATATACACATAGTTTTAAAATCCCACATTAACTTAGAAAAGGAGAAATCCCATACAGTTTTCTTACAAGTATGTATACCAATATCTGAGGCAGAAGCAGAACATTCCCGAGCCGTCTTCTTGAGATGAGTAGCACCATTGCTTCTACTTTTTACAAGAAAATGACACATACCACAGGCAAGATTTTATACCCTACAAAGAAGTAAAACAATTTTTTTCTCTTTTCTTATTTTAAAATCATTTTTAAAAGAAGAGTAAAAAGACATCAAACGTTGAGATAATAATTTGGGATAAATTAGATAAATCTATGTTATTATGTAGAATTTAGGGTGTACATAGGATGATTTTGAGTAAAACGTTATAGAATTATTTTTTTCTGCATGGTGCAGTTAAATAAATTTGTAAATCACCAAAAAATATCTTCATAAAATAGATTTGTACAAAAGAATAAAATCAGCTAAAAATATCTACACCAGAAAATTATATTTTTTATTTCTAAGGTGTGAGGTAGAATGATTATAGGAGGATTCAACTGTATTTTTATAGGTGTAGTTAATGGATAATCAGTTATTAATTATATAGTTTTTTGAAATTATATACTTGGTAAAAATTGAAATAAACACATAAATAAAAACTGAAATAAATCAATTTCTAGAATTTGGAATATTTCTCATTGTTATTTTATTCCTGAAATTTTTTGTATTTTTTAAATATCAAAAAAAAGTAAAATTAGCATAAATGTGATATTTAAAATCCACAATACTTTTTAAAATGTACATAATTAATTGGAGTCATTAATCTATGTCTAAACAAAAACATTATTAAAGCTTATATTCATTTTAAATTAAAATTTGAAGATTCCATTGAATTGAACATTAAATGCAAATGTGTAGGTATATAAAGTTTAAATTTGAAAATATAAACAATAGCTTCTCCATTGAATAACATAAGTCTGTACTGCATGCAGGTGAGATAACAGTTGATTGCAAAGTAAGAGATAGAGGTTTTCTTTTCTTTTTTTTTTAAGAAAGCCAGATACTTAAGGTACCTTTTCAGAAACAAATGAATTAAAAAATTAATAAATAAAAAAAGTCAAACTAAAAGGTGAATTAGTGCAAATGAAATAAAATCTTAGTGTATTCCTATGCAATGCATGGGAAGAATATGTATGCATGTGTTTGTCTTTTATAATTCTGAAGTTTAACCCTACTCTTACAAATTATCAATTTCCTTCTTTCATGTTGCTGCAAAATATTACTGAATATTTATTAAAAATACGTGACATTGTGAATAGCTATTGGTAAATTAATTTTTGTAGACCATTCTGCCTTTATATTCGCTGGTATGATTGGGCTCAGTCCCAGCATTGCATCTGTATTTGGAGAAGCCTGAATTACTGCTGCCATATTATAGCTAAGTCCATAAATATATATCCACCTTTTGTTGAACCAGACAATTATATGTCAGGGAAAAAAATCAGTTAAATTATCAACTTCCTTTATAGTTAGAAGACCATGAGTGGCTTTCAGCAGATGGTAATTTCAACTTCATATTTTTGCCATGCCCGAGTCAAAAGGCTTTTAAGGCAGATCTTAAGATGAATCATAAAAAGCTAAATAGTCCCAAGAGAAAGAGTGCTCATACATTATATGTTTCCAATTCATCAGTGAAACTATACCTGAAAATTTGATTTATTTTTCTTCAATTTCTTGGGAAATTGAAAAAAAATAAATAATATACCATCTGGAATTTTTCATAATTTTAAATATCATGGTACAGGGACATACCTGTGGGCCACTGAAATAAAGTTATGAAAATGTATGCAAATGAAGCTTTTCTAAAAGGATTAAACGGATATTCCACATCTTTGCTGTTTTTCAAGATGAGGTTAATGGCAGTCTTCTAAGAGATATAATTTGCTTTAACTTAATTTTGCTTATTTTTTAATTTATTTTAATTTTAGATAAATCTTTACAAAACTAGATCTAAATGAAATCTTGTATTTTGCCAATAAAATACTTTTCTGACAATTAAAGAAGCTAATAATTCAACTTTGCAAACACCCACCTTGTCAAAATGGGAAATGATTTGTTTACAGAGTCATAAGCAATGCTAACTTTACCTTAGTATATCTATATCATAAATAAATATACACTAAAAACATTCATTACACACATTTAAGGAGCCTATAGATATTGAAGTTATAAAGAAAACATAATATGTAAAAAACATAAATGTGTTTACCTTGCTTTTCTTTCTAAGCACAATCTTAGCTTCGGCTGTTGAAATTCAGTCTCCAATAGGATTTCAGTTCTGTTCTTGTGTTCTGCCTGTGGAAGTGTGTCACTTAAGGGAGTTCACAAGACTGCTTGGTATTTATAAAATACCTTCCATTACTTTGTAACATTTTTTTCTGTCTGGTTTTAATTTAATGAAACAATTGGGATGGGGCGCCTGGGTGGCACAGCGGTTAAGCGTCTGCCTTCGGCTCAGGGTGTGATCCCGGCGTTGTGGGATCGAGCCCCACATCAGGCTCCTCTGCTATAGCGAGCCTGCTTCTTCCTCTCCCACTCCCCCTGCTTGTGTTCCCTCTCTCGCTGGCTGTCTCTGTCTCTGTCGAATAAATAAATAAAAAAAAACTTAAAAAAAAAAAAACATTTAATGAAACAATTGGGATAAATTATATGATTATGTTTTATCAAGACAAGTATCAGTATTTACTGCTCTAATAGAAGACTGTGCATAACATGAGCAGTGTTTTAGACATATTTTAGTATATTCAAATATAATCTCCAAGCTTTCCCATTTTACACATGAGAAAACAGAAACCGATTTCAGTGATTTCAGATTACAGTTGCAATAAATTGACAACAGTGTGCAAGTAAAAAATTATCCCTGTGGATGTTTAAAACGAGATACACTAGTAATGAAAGTAAATGACATAGAAACAAGTAAATTTATATTTAACAATCATAGGTGTGAGCTGGTAAGTTCTTATAAAGAAGAGGAATTTGAAACTTATTTTAAATGCATTTAGTATGTAATATGAATAGTATCCCAGTAATAGAAACATTCCAGGAACTAATAGAAAAATGAGCACATAGAGTTTTAGAAATCTGACTAGCGAAATACTGTGGTTGGCATGGGCTTTCCCGTCAATAAGGGGGTATAGAGAAAATATTCTGAAGGATTAAAATGAACAGAAGATTGCAAAAGTGTTTCAGAAAACATAGAACCTTGTCTACAAATATTTTTTGGAACTTGATTTATGCTGTTTGATTATTCTTATAGAATCAGTTCATAAAGAAAATTTTTGTGTTTAATTTGATAGTCAATTCTAAAACTGGAAACTTCTCACAATAATAACGTATTTTTTGTAGTATAATTTATTTCATAGTAAAATATTTATAAAAAATCATAATAGGCTCTTATATTAGTAATTACTAGGAGGTAAATAAAAATTGAAAGAAAAGTGATTCATAGTTTGAGACAAACATTTTTCCAAAGAAAACCAGAAGTTTATTTGTGAGTCATTAATATTTAAATATATGGTTGTTATACCATTGGGGGGGAAAAGGTGTCACTTTGCCTAATGAGTGAACCATTCAGCTTTCCCAATTTCCATTAGAATGGGAAAAATATATCCTACCATACCAAATCTTAAGCCCTTAAATATCTTCATATGCTTTCATAAGCAATAACTCTGCCTTTCCATTGAATAGTTATACTTCATGTGCAAGTGTGAAAGACTAAAAGGGAATTTTTATTCCAAAGTAGGTAAATGAATGTGTGACACATTCAAAGTACATGCTAATAATAAGCTTATTTCCTAAGACAATTTGTACCTTCTTAAATTATATATTATTAGGAAATTATCAGTTTTGTCATGATACAAGATTGTTTCCTAATAATCCATATTATATTCTAGGTGGATCATATGCATATTTTGAAAATATAATTTCCAAAATTAACTTTTGTGGACTAATTTTTTACATCAAAATGCACACTCATTTTTTGCTCATTATGTGGCAAAATTCTAATTGCCAAGATCAAAAGTTAATCAGCACAAGCTCCTTAAAGAGTAAGTCTTTTTAATGTTGTGGTTAGTACTGGAAAATAACATGGAAAATTAAAGTGAATAAATAAATAAATTGCACTAATGGTACAAATAACTTCTCGGGAGAACTTATTTCTAAAGTGTTTGTTTTTCTGTTGTTTAATTCCAAGGATACCTATTAGTACGTGTAAATTTAATGATATTTCAAAAGACTTTATTTAAATAAGAACACATTATTTTCCTTGAGAATGTTTAAAATCTTCCATAGGACCACTTTACTACTTTAACATTATATTTTATGCAGGAAAGTTCTTACTGCTATTAAATATAAGCTCTCTGTACAGTTTCATATTGGAATGCAAAGTAAATGCCATTAGTAATTTGTCAGTTTTATGATTGTGTGATATGTTGACAATGAATATGTATGACTGTAGAGAGTCATATGCATGACTGTAGAGAGTCATACACATTTTGTGCCTAGAACTGGACTATTCTTCTAGTGGCCGACTCCTTGGATTCCCTAAGGTCTCAGTTTAAATACTGTCATCTTGTTTAAGGACTTTCTCAACTCTTCAAAATAAATCCAGGCCACCTGTTCTGTTACTATTTTACTCTGCTGTCTGTTATTTTCCTTCATAGAACTTAACAACACATATACTTATTGCATGTTGAATATCTCCTTTAGTACCATTCACAAGCTTACCATTGGAGACCCAATGCCTACCACAATTTTCAATAGATATTTTTAATGAAAAAACTGATACATGAGCCTAAATTCTTCCTGACATTTATAGAAATAGAATACAATGTTTAAAAGGGATCTGTACCAAAGATCTATCTAACTGCCTATATGATAGTTGATTCCGCTCTAATACATCTCTAACAAGTACACAGTCACCCAATCTCTTTTTGAACATTGCCTGTGATTGGACGTGTATTGACCCTGACTGCAGCCCAGTCCATTATTACACAGATTTCATAGTGCAGCCTACCCTATTTCAAGCTTAATCTGTCTCCATTTAACGTTCACACATATGCCTAAACATTATGGTTTTAGCTATAAAGGAAAATGCATTCTGTGTTCCACACAAAAACTTTCAAATATTTGAAGACTTCTGTCATATTTCCCCTGAGTATTATCATATCTGGGCATAATATTTGCACTTCCTTTCACCATTTCTTTTCAGAATTGGGTCCATGATCTTCCATATCCAGGACACTTTTTTTTTCAACGAGTTCTGTTTTGACTGAATTCCATTAATACTGTGGCCTCTTAAGACGGCAATCATGTGTTGACTTAATAGTAGCACAGCGTAGTGAGAAAAATAAGTGTAGTAGACACAAGTGATGCACCAGCCATATGTCCTCAACCTACTTGATTTAGTGGAGCTGTGTTCAGAAATCCCTGGCACCCTTTTCAATACCCAACACTAAATGAATGTACCAGGGTCTCTGTGATCTGCTTTGTCAAAGGCTCAAGGCCACCCAGCTGCATGGTAGTGCAACCCAGAAGTTCAGAGGAGACAACCACTGGTAATGGGAGTTGATGGATCAATGTCCCATTCTCCACTTTCTCTGATGGAAGAATTATAAAGGTCCTCTAGTTGCCCATTATTGTAATAAGTTCATTTTCAAAATTTGGTTGATGGGTTTCCACTATCTTGTTCTCAATTTCCCTATTTTCATACAATTGGTTTCTTGGATGACCTGCCAATAAACAATGGTGTTCAAGTTTTTGTCTCATTTTCTGCTTTCAAAGGAATCTATACTAAGAGCTGTGCATTTCTTGATGCAACTATACTTGCGCTATGCAGCTTGATATATTCTGATATTTTTACAAAAGAAAAATATTACAATACCATTGACTTACTCTATCTTAATATATTTATTTTGCATATACTCTACCAAGTTTTCATACACTAAAGTTTTTCTCTAAATTTACACTTTTTTGTCCTGCAAGACCTGGACCTTTAAATTTTTCTCTTTCAAATATATTGTTGTTGGTTCAAGCCAATACCAATAACATGTTAAGATATTTTAAGGCATCTTTCTGCTAACAAATCTATATCTTTCTGCACCTCAGATGATCAAAGCACAGCAATTGTGGATTTTACCAAGTGATTACAGAAGACGTTAAATAAATAGTGAGGAACAGAAAATGTTTTTCATCCCTCAGTTATGGAAGTTCCAAACTTAATCTACCAACCATGCTTCTGATAGCTTTCCGGAATAATTTTTTGAAATCTGTGTATTTCCTTTTGTTTCAGAAATCAAAAATTATTAACAGTATTACCTCATCTTTTATTTAAAATTAGTATCATGTTACAAAATTTGAATTTTTTATGGAGAGCTTTGTTATATTTAAAGTTACTTAAGTTCTGCTGTAGGTATTTCATTTATTCCTTATCACAATCGTATAATATTTATCTTCTTCATTTTAGAAAGGATGAAAATGACTCTTATATGGTCTAAATCTAATTAAGTATATATCCAAACCTGCATACTAATATCTGGTAGAATGAGAGTTTCAAATCTCTCAGACACCCAAAATAATATTTTTATGATATATTTTCATCAACATAATAATTGTGCTCAGAATTATATTTTTATAATCAATTTATTTTTCAACTTTCTATATTTTATTTTTTTACTCTGCTGATCTAGGGAAACTCTGGATTACCTACTAAAACTACAATTTAAAAGGGAGAGTATCTTCCAACTTGGGGATTGTATAATAAAGAATCTCTCTTTAAAAAATATTATATAATTTCTACAGTCACATCCACAGAAAAATGACTTTGGGAAACAAATTTCAAAAGGAACCATTGTTTAAAAATAAAATTCTTCTACCAGTGGTTTAGGACTAATTAAAAGGTCAATTATTGTATTCCGTACTGTATCAACATAACAAGAGAAAAGAATGAATATATCTGCTAACCTCTTTTCTCAAATTATTCCTACAGCTGAGAATTACACTGGGGACCCTTTAGTCCTCCAGCCTAACAGCAGTAATTTAATGATATGATATGTTATGCATATAGTACAATTGTACCTTGAAATGTTTTAAAATTCTTGCATAGCCGTTGGGACTTATTTTGAAGTAGATTATCAGGGTTAGCATTTTAAAAATATCACAGTGTGTGTGTGTTTGATTTTGGGTTTACAATTTGTTATTGCTACTGTTGTTGTTACTTTTGGGGGGGAGCGAGGGACAGAGGGGAAGGGTAAGAGAATCTTAAGCAGGCTTCACACCTAGCATGGAGCCCGATCCCATGATCCTGAGCTCAAGACTCTGAGATCATAACCTGAGCTGAAATCAAGAGTTGGCCCCTTAACCCACTCAGCCACCCAGGCGCCCCTCTTCTTACTCTTTTGACTGCCTGTTTCAAAACATTTGAAAAGGAAATATAGTTTACCTCAATTCTTTGTTACTTTGCAATGATACTTATAGACCATTTTGTGAGCTTAGTTTTTACCTTCTTTATATGTTCTATTCTAGAGATACTTGATACATTACCTAATAGATAATTAAAAACTAAGCTAATTTATTATGTTGTCAAGCATCCCTCTTTTTGCCATCTCCCCAATGGACTTGTATAGTTGTCAGACACCTATTGAAAGTTTTCTTTATTGTTTCCTTTTTTCTTTTCTTTCTTTCTTTCTTTCTTTCTTTTTCTTTCTTTCTTTCTTTCTTTCTCTTTTTACCTGATCCAATTTTCTATCTAAGTGGGAGTTAATTTAAATTCTGTCTTCTTAGATTGTGAAGACTGATTCAGATTTCATATTTTAATTTCCAACTTTATAACATTTTACTTTTGATTCTTACTTAGACACTATTTGTCATTTGTGTTTTTCTTATTTTTTTCCTACATGAATCATTTTATCCACGAAAATGCGTATTTATGTGGTCTTCCCATCCATGACAATGATTACATAAAAGATTTACTCATATAAATTATAATTAAAAATCATATTATCCATTATTCAACATGGTTTAATAATGTTATAAAAACTTATAAACTTGCAGTATTATTCTTTTTTTCACCTAAAACAAATAGAGTAACATAAAAGACAGTGTGTGCATTATTACTCAAAAAGTAAGTAAAAAGGCATAGCTCTTCCAAGTAAATGAATATAAAAAGACAGTCTTGTTTTCAAAAAGATTTAAATGCTTCATATCTTACTCTTGTATTTTTATAAATTCTAAGGCAATTCACATCTTCAGCAAAAGTTAATGTTTTTGAACATATTTATTTAAGGCATTCATTATGCTTACAAAATGAACATTTACATTATGTGTATGTACACACATACAGTTTCTCCTTATACACAAGTGGTATCCTGTCATAAACACTATTCTGAAACTAACTTTTTTCACTTAACAATGTATCTTTGGTATTGGTTTATATCTACCTGACTAATGCCCTTATTTTCAATGGCTGCACAGATCTGTACAAAGGAACAGCAACATATTGTTGCATCACTCCTTTCCTGATGAACATTTGAACATTTGCTCGTACAAGTAAATACGCGATGAGCAATTTTGTGCACAAGTTGTTTTGACTATGTGTGAATATATTTTACATTAAATTAGTAGATCAAAGAAAATACGAACTTGTAATTATTGCTTTTATTTGTACCAATTGCCCTCTGTTGAATTTTCAAGCTTTGTATTCTGCCACCAAAGTACACCAGTTTGTTGGCTTCTTTACAATAACTCATTTCCCTAAGGCTCACAATAACTATGCTTAATATATCTAAGTCTATTTTAATTCAATATGGTAACTTCACATGGCATATTTAACAAAACACAGATGACATCCATCTCCCTTTACATTTTATACTTCTTACTTAACACCAAGAAATCATAGTTTACCCTTACAAATTCCAACAATACAATAGTCATAATAACCATAAGAAATAAAATTCTATTACTTTCCCTGACATGCTTCAAATTATTGCTGTATTTTACACATACATATACACCCAGAAAATATTTCTTGTGTTTTCCCATTTTCCAACAGATTAGTGTTAGCTGGGTTATTTCCCTTCAGCCAGAAGGAAATCTTTTGGTATTTCCTGTGCATCGGGTTTACTAAAGACAAGTTTTTGCAACTTTTCTTTATCTTCAAATGTCTTCATTTCACTTTCATTTGTAAAGAAAATTTTTACTATATGTTGATAGACTTACAGGTTAATATTCGCACTTCAAAAATGCCATTTTATTGTCTTTTGTTCGTTACTGTTTATTGTTTTTGTTGTTGTTCTGTTCTTTATTGTTTCTAATGAAAAGTTTGCCATATTTGTAATAACACTTTATTTAAAGTGTTACTATCTCTGACTACATTCAGATTTTCCACATTTTTGTCTTCAGTTTTCAGCAGTTAAACTCTAATGTACCTAAATGTGACCTTTTTGTATTTATTGTCCTTCAATTACGTTGTGCTTTTGGTATTATGTATTGATAATCTTTTAAGTTGCATTTAAGTTTTAAAGTTGTATTTGAAAAAAAAGTCCACTTTTTCTTCCCAGGTCTAATAATGTAATCTTTGTGGGACTCCCCGAATCTCTTTACATTTTCATCTACATTTTAAACTTTCTCCTCTTCAAATTAGTACTTTTTAATGGTCTGCTGATTTTTCTCTGTTATCTCCAATCTGCTTTTAAGGTCATCCAATGACATTTTAAATTTCAGACATCTTACTTTTCTATAAATTCTAATTTATTCCCTTATAGTTTCCATTTCTCTGCTAAATTTCTCTGATTACTCATTACAGTTAAATTTCTTTTAATTCTTTGTACATATATCCTTTTATTTATTTTTTAAAGGTTTTATTTATTTATTTGACAGAGAGAGAGAAAGCACACAAGCAGTGGGAGAAGCAGAGGGAGAGGGCGAAGCAGGTCCCCCACTGAGCAGGGAGCCTGATGTGGGGTTCAGTCCCAGGACCCGGAGATCATGATCTGAGCCAAAGAGAGATGCTTAACTGACTGAACCACACAAGTGCCCCTGTAGATACATCCTTTTAATACTTGGAATATATTTATAATATCTACTTTTGAATTTTTGCCTGCTGAATCTAAAATTTGGGTCGTCTTATGTTCAGCTTTTTTTGCCTTTTATTTATGTATGTGTCAAAATTTACCTGTTTATTTTCATGTCTTATAATAGGACATCATGAATAATACATTGTAGAGAACCTTGATTTTGTCATATTCCCCTAAAGAATTTTTATTTCAGCGTGCATTTGATTGCAGATTGATGACATTTGAGCTTGTGTAGGCTTGGTTTTATGAGTTTGTAGAGTAGGTCTTGTAAGTTCAAGTAGTTTTCTAAGCCCCTCTAACTTGGTGGGATTCAAACTCCAAACTTTGGTTATAGGCTTTATTTGGGGGAGTGTAGAGTAGTATTACTCCTAAGGACTGAGCTCTCTTGTCTTTCCACCTAGGTGTTGACAAGGTATGAATGTATACACCACAATAATTGAACTATTTCTCCAGTGTCTTTATCACTGCTTCATTTCTGATATCTCTGTTCTTTCTCAAACCCACAGAAGCTGTTCTCTGGTATAGCATTGCCCTAGGAATGTGTAGCCTACCCTTTATCCAACAACTGCTGAGGGTCTTCACCCAGCTGTTGTTCTCCCCCATACACACCCACCACACACACACTACACAGCTCCCTTCAGTGGGCAGCTGTGCTGTAGTTGGGCCCCAGCACAGTTCTTTATGTTTGGGAGATTGTCCTAAGGCAGAGAATTGAGCATTTATGGATCTACGTCATGAATTTCCCTTTTCTCAGTGATTATGGTCTTGGAATTGCTTGATGTCCAAATCCTGAAATCAGTTACTTAATATATATTGTTCAGTTTGTTGTTTATTGTAAGAGCACTAGCTGAATACTAGTTACTCAATCATACTGGAATTCAGTACAAAACATTAATTTAGAAAAATAGGGCTTTTTAAAATTAAAGAATGTGTTTATTCATGCATCCATTGTGAATTACATTCTTTAGTTTTAAAAACACAAAAATAGAATCCTTTAAAAATTATATGGTGAAGCAAACAAAAACATATCAGTAGTAGATTTTAATTTATTCTCATTATCAATGACAGATGAAGTTAATATTAATTAAAATATAACAAATTTTAGTAATATAAGTTACATGATAATGTATGTTAATTGATAATGAATTTTGAAAGAGTCTGTTTGTTTTAAACTACACATGTAACATCCACAAAAACTAAATATATGTTAATCTTAAACCTTAATAATTTTTACATCATAAAACATAGAAATTACATATAAATTTTCTTTTTTTGCAACTAATCGTAAATTTTCTGATCACACTGCCTTCAATTAGAAATTTATAAAAAACTCTTATATTGAAGGCTCCACCACATGGAAGGTGGTATCAGTATTTAATAAATTACTGAGTCAGAAAAACAGATCCAATCACAAATGTAAGGGGATGGTCATAAACACTTTCTATATTATAATCTGCTTTATACAGTTATTACTCAGAGAAACACGTATAACCTAAATACTTGTCAATTTCTATGATATTGCTTGCAATAATGTGCCATGCTTTGGGTTCCACTGTATTTCCCCAGATTTACTATTTTATCTGTGATCATTTAAAATTATTTACTTGTATGTATTTCATGTTATTCACTTTATCATTTATGGCCTCTGTGTTTCTTTGTATGTTTTTCTCTGTTGTGTTCCTTTAAATTTTGCTATTATGTTGTGTGCTATTATGTTGTTGTTTTGTTGGTTTTTTTTTTCCATTTTCTAAATTGAGCTCTGCTAGTTCAGAGTTGCTCTCCTTATGTTTTCTTAGCATCTCTTTCCTAAGCTCTTCTATCTCTAATTATGTCTGTGATTTTACTGGCAGAAATAATTACTTGAATAAGATTTTTAAATTCAGTTGAAATAATAAAGCAATTTTCATCTGTACTGTTGGAACAGTTTTTCCGTGAGTATTTTTACTTGTCATTTGATTTTTCTCTGCCTTTTTTCATTATTCTTATGGCATCTTTGCATATATCCCATATGGTTCCTTTAAGTTACGTTCTCTTGTTAAATCTCTTGTCAGAAGATTAATGTAAAGGAACCATCCAGGCCCTGTTAGAGGCTTTCAGATGAAGGGTTTTGTTTGTGAATTTAGTTGGCTTTCACTTTTTACCAGTAAATGGGAATAGGCAGCTATGGTCAAATGAGCAACTCTTTTCAGTTGTAGAGACAGAAAAAGACTGCTTTCTGAGAACCCAAAACTATGGGGCTCCTCTTCAACTACAGACTTTTCGGTTGATTTCCAGCGTAAGCCCAGAGAAGCTCCTGCTGCCAGTTGGTGCATCCCATTAGCATTCTTGTAAATGATCTATTCCAGTGCTCCTTCCTAGAGTGTGCCTTTTACCTTGGAGTAATGAAATTGGTTGATTCTTTTTTTTTTTATAAGATTTTTATTTATTTGACAAAGAGAGACAGAGGGTGGCACAAGCAGGTGGAGTGGCAGGGAGAGGGAGAGGGAGAAGCAGGCTTCCCGATGAACGGGGAGCCTAATGTGGGACTAGATCCTAGGATCCTGGGATCATGACCTGAGCCCAAGGCAGGAGCTTAACTGACTGAACCACCTAGACACCCCTGGTTGATTCTTTCTTGAGATCATCAGTGACATTACCTGCTCTCAGTGTTTTCACACAAAGCCTTCCTGCTCCATTTCCATACTTTTGAAAGCCTTTTCCTCATACATTAAGTTTTAGTGTTTTAAGTTTTCTTTAAGGGTTCTGTTGAAGAGGGTTTGTATGTTTCTCATTCCGCTTAGTTTTGATTGACTTCTACAAGGGAATTATGTTCTTCTTCTGTGTTCAAATAGGCAGGCATGCTCTAATGACTTACTCATGTAATGGATAATCTTATATTTAATTTTAGTAGTGTGTTTAATAAATAATGGAATCTGCATTATCTTATTGATGTAAACATGGAAGAAACTTAAAGTGAGGGGCGCCTGGGTGGTTCAGTCTTTAAGCATCTGCTTTTGGCTCAGGGCGTGATCCCAGGGTCCTGGGATCGAGCCCCACATCAGGCTCCTCCATTGGGAGCTGGCTTCTTCCTCTCCCACTCCCCCTGCTTGTGTTCCCTCTCTCACTGGCTATGTCTCTCTCTGTCAAATAAATAAATAAAATCTTAAAAAAAAAAACTTGAAGTGAATCATCCCCTATAAATCTTTTCAATTTCCATATTTTCTAAAAAAAATTCATTTGTTTTTTTTTCGAGAGAGAGTGCACATGTGCAAAAGAGGCATGGGGTGGGGCAGAGGAAGAGGCACAGAGAGAGAATCTTAAGCAGGCTCCAGTCAGCGTGAAGCCCAACATGGGGCTTGATCTCATGACCCTGAGATCATGACCTGAGCCAAAATCAAGAATTGGATGCTTAACCAACTGAGCCACCCTGGTGCACTTAAAAATCCTTGATTTTTAAATCTAGTTTATTAAATTATTCTTTTAAAAGGATTTTTCTACTCTCCTAAAAGTTTGTGTTGCCATTTCCCTTATGTTCCCCAGCCATGCTGACAACAAATTTGTAGCTTTTATACATGAACAGCATCAGTCAGGCTCTACAGGACCATTTTCCCCATATCACCTTAGTTAAAAAGTCTCTGTATAATAAAGCCAATATTGATATTTCTACTTTTTTCATAATGTGTGAAAACCCCTTTTTGAATATTGAAGGTTTTGTTTATTTTTGGAGAGCTTTCATTATTATTTAATCAATGAATGCTCATCGATATTCAGGAAAAAAAGGAGAAGCCTTATAACACAGTCATAAAAACAACAAATCAATACTAAAATCCATGATCTGACAATTTACAAACAAAAATTTTCCAAAATTAGAAATACAAAAAGGGAAAAAAGGATTTTAAGACAATCAAAAGGATAAATTACCAATAATTTCCAATATCCAAATTGCCATTTTGACAAAATCACCTCTGCCTGCTCTCACTATTGGCATTGCCTTATTGTGCCTCTGAGTTTGCTATCAAAACAGACCATCATGAACTTTTCTAGAGTCCTCTGCGTATAAATGTGCTACATTCTTACTCTAGCTTTATTTTTGCTTCTTGTGTCAAATAATAAGATGTTTTTCTCTTCTGCTCTTGGGTTTTTGTTTGTGTGTGTGTGTGAGAGTGCTGTTGCAGTTATTGTTTAAAGCCTAGCATAACATATCTCTTCTTCTGTTAAGACACCTGCCTTTATTCTATGTATTTGCTAATTCCTTCCTCTCTTCCTGAATTCATCATACTGCAATATGATTTATTTTACTTGTGTGTGATTGATTCTTAAGAGGGTGGTATATTACATTTTTACATTTACAGATCTGAGTACACTGTCTCGAATATAGAAGTCAATGCATAAATATTTGGAAAATTGATCATGTGATGAAAACTCTGCCAATAATACTATGCTACCTAAAACCATAGGTCGTCACCTATGATAAGCTATCTGTTGAGAATTCTTTAAGATGCCTCTAAAATAATCAATTTGCATAATTTTTCTGCCTTTTAACAGACACTCATGTAAACCAAACATACATAGTTTATTTTGATCTCATCATTATTTCTCAATAACTGAATTTGAATATGGTATATATTCTTCCCTCCCCATGTTCTTGGCTGAAATAATGAAAATAGAATCACCTTATGGTACTTAATACATAATATCATATTATACAAATATATTAAAAGTAAATTATAAATCAGAAGGAATTAGTTGAGTACTTGAAGCACTGCCATAGATGCTTTCATATATTTTATTTCATTTAATTCCATCTGATCCTCATTTAATTTGACATCATAAAGCATTTTTATCATAAAATCAACACATGATAATTATGAAAGTATGAGACAGCTATGAACTAGAAAGTAAAAACCACAATTAATAACACTGTCCATGGGCAACAACTCTTTATGATTGGTGGATTACCTACCAGCTTTTTTCCTTAATATAAAAAAAATTAATACTTATAAAATTAAGATAATATGGTATTTAAAATGTTATAATGATTTGCCCTATAATGTTACATGGGAAGTGTTTTTCATGCATTATGAACTGAATGTTTGTGTTCCCCCCAAATAAGTATACTGAAGCCTTCAGCCCCGTGTAGCTCTATTTAGAGATGGGCTCTCTAAGTAATTTAGGTTAAATGAGGTCATAAGAGTGGGACTCTGATCTGATAGGAATAGTATCCTTACCAGAAGAGATACCAAGAAGTGCGCTCTCTCTCTCTCTCTCTTTCTCTCTCTCTATACATGTGAACAAAGAAGAGATCGTGTGAACACATAGCAAGATTATAACCACCTCTACAAGCCAAGTGAGGAGGCCTCTGAATCAAACCTATCTTGCCAGTGCTGTGATTTTATACTTCCCAGACTTCAGAACTGTGAGAAATAAATATTTATTGTGGAAGCCACCCAGCTCGTGGTATTTTGTTATGGCATCTTGAAGCAAACTAAGACATCAGGTTATACAATATACTGTTGAACAGATATAAGTTAGTTTTATGGTATTTAATCTTATAGATGTGTTTTGAATTATTATTTATCTAGTACTAGATTTGTACAATATTTCTGAATTTTCTGTATTTGAAAATTTCTTACTGTCATCACCTACATATAATTTTTTTTCACCTCATCTTAAGATAGACTCCGAGAGAAGGAAATACCTGGTCAAAGAATTGGATGAAGATTCAAATCAAATATGTTTTCAAATACAAATTAATATTTTACTAGTTTAATACATTGAGAAGACCACAAACTAAACTTTGAATGCCAGTGTCCTTGTTGAATGAAGCATTGGCTGCTACTGTATGCATTGTACAAAACAGTCTTTTCCAAAGCAGCTTTACTTATCTTTGAGTTGGCCCAGACATGCATACAACCACACTTGTTTTGTTTTTTTTTTTTTAAAGATTTTTATTTATTTACTCGACAGAGAGAGAGACAGCCAGCGAGAGAGGGAACACAAGCAGGGGGAGTGGGAGAGGAAGAAGCAGGCTCATGGCAGAGGAGCCTGATGTGGGGCTCGATCCCATAATGCCGGGATCATGCCCTGAGCCGAAGGCAGATGCTTAACCGCTGTGCCACCCAGGTGCCCCAACCACACTTGTTTTTTGTCTTGTTTTGTGTTGTGTTGCATTTAAACACTGGTTGAGAATTCCTTCACTGTTCATTTTGGCTTCTAGCAATTTGAAAATTATTGTTTTCATCAAATATTTTCAGTGTAAAAATATCAAAAAATAACCAAATGGTCAAGGAAATAATGTGCATGATTTTATCCAACTCTAAGTTAAACAATTATCTGTGCCTCAGTCTTTCTCTTGGTTTTCCAAGTATCCTTTGAACACATTAAAATTGTTTACATGTCTGAAAGAGGTATTTTTTGGTCCAAAGTGTATTTGAATTGCATAACTATATATATGATTATAGTTATATGTAATTTGTATATGTGGGTATATATATAATATGTTTTCTGTAACTTACATATGTGACACATATATGTAGTCTATATAAATTATCTTTCAGATAGCTATAACTATATAGTTTCTAATTATATTTTTTTATTATAGTGTTTTAAGCCTAGACTTGTCTTTCTAAGGCACATAAAATGTAAAATTTTGGTTAGTTACCTCCAGAGGCATATTTATTGCTCAAGTTAATTTAAAAACAACTATATTTAGGCTTACATCTACAACTCTAAAATTCATATTTAAAATACATATAAGTGTGCTTTACAAGTTTTAGATTAATTGCTGTTGTTTACTAGTCATTTTCTAGATCTAACTGGTGCTAAAAAAAGCTATGCAGGTCAGTGATATTAGAATAATTAACTTTCTCCACAGCAGGTAGTCCATTCTCTATGACGTGAATGTCATACTATTATAGGTTTTCCTGCTTACACAGAGGGAAAACATTTTAAATAATATATATCACACAGAAAGAGATTTCTCATATTAGATTGTCTGACATAGAAAATCAAGACTTAAGGTATTGTCTTAAGTCTTTGAGTAAAATCATCACCCAGAAAAAGCACCGTATTTTTCCTATGCCTTCTTTATGCCTACAATCTTAGGTTCTTATCAGGCTACTGGGGAAGAGGTGCTGTTATAGATATCTAAATTTGAGCAGCAGAGCTATATATAACACTGTCTCCTAGTTCATGCTTGATTGAATATTTCCATTGTTATAATTCCTTACTAAAATGCAGTAGTAAGCATTGACATGGTTAACTGGATAATCTGCAATGTTCGTAAATTACAGCATTATTATAAATTAAATTTTTATGGAAGTTTTTACTTTACATCACAAAATTTTTAGTTTTAATGAGACTTTTAACACAGAAGTTATTTAAGTTTTATTTTGTATTTTGTTTAAAGAAAGAGTCAAGGACTTTTAAAAGTTAGGTGTTTTTGAATTTATAGAGTCTGGGGGATTTGCATGACTTGAGTCTAGGAAGGTTGGTGCTACAGACCCAGAACATTTTCCAGCAAATATGCTTTGAAGGATGGGGGCATACGTGGGACTCAGTGTATTCATTACCCCAGATCAGGGCTTTTACTTGCTTTCTAACAGGAACTGCCCTAGCAACGACTTGCAAGTGTTCCCCTTGTGGTCATGAAGCCAGGTCACTACTACTGGCTCTGCTACCAACACAGGAGTTACCTGTGATGACAGTTCCTAGCCATGACCTCACCTGTAAGCCTAAATTGACAGTACCTTGCTTCATTTCTGTGTGCAGGGCACTCTTCTCTTAACTAGGCTTCCTGGTTGCCATTTTATTTCTAAAATACTATATCTGCTCTGACCCTGAGCATGTACAATCAAGAAAGTGGAAGGACTTGAAGTTCTGAAGGCAAAACTGTGGCCAATGGGAATGAAATTCTGTGGATAAATAATTTTTCCTCATGTTACCTCCTCTATTATTTTTTTATACTGTGTAATAACTTCACAAAATCTGCATAAAAGTCTCCATTGAGACCTTAATGGTCAGCCTGCCAGGATGCTGTAGCCAGCTTGATAATATACTTCCTTATGCTTATTCTCCCTCCATCCCTCCTTACTCCCCCCCCACATTCTGCTTCCCTGGAAATGTACTCCCTAATAAACTATTATGACGTAAACATTTCCTCAGGCTCTGTTTTCTATTTTATAAGAAACTGAAGCTAAGATAGGGAGATGGGAGGCAGAATGAAAAAAATACGGAGGTACGATTTCTGATCAAACGTAATAAGGACAAGTTGCAGACCCTAGCAGCTTTTATGTATAAAAAAATATATGAGATATTGGTGAGCTTTAGGCAGATAAAATAATTCTGTCAATTTTAAGAATATCTTTCTTATTTGTAGGTGTTGGAAAAGGGGTGGTAAGTAATGAACAGACTTTGCTACCAAAGCTTTCAAATATACCCTTCCCTATGAGATGTTATATAGGTATTGCAAATTTACATGTTAATGGGTTTCTAAAAATATCCGGTCATTGATCTCCAAGTATGAATTGATTTATTCACTTAACACATATTTAATGAGTAACTATTGTGGGCCTCCTATGTACCATTTGTCCTAGGCACCAATGAACAAGAGAGAGAAATCCTTGTTTTCATATAGTAAATATCCTAACAAGAGGAGATTAAAAAAACCCAAACAAACATGGAATAGGGTAGATGGTGATAAGTGACAAAATAAAAATAAAGCAGGAAAAGGGATGGAGAGGAAAAGAGAAGAGACAGGTAAGGCCTTCATGGTGAGGTTATATTTGAGTACAGAGACCTCAAGATTTCTCTAAGATAACCTGTTAGTAGCCTAATATGTCTGTTATCAGTAGAGACAATGATATAGACGGGTAAAGAAGTTATATAATCATAATAAATTATAATAAAAAGAAGTTAGAAGAAGCTAGATGGAGGAGTAGTGACTCTTGGCTACCTCTGAGTATAATAAAAGTAATGCAGTTACGTATAGTTTAATATTATTCTTGATTACCTTGAATAAAGACAGAAAATGAAAATTAACTGAGTGCTTATAAAACATGTCAGGCCCTCTAAGCACTTTATATCATTTTGGTCATTTAATTTTCACTAGAACCCTGTGTGGTAGGGACTCTTTTTATCACCATTGTGCAGGTGAAAAAACTGAGGGTGTTGTTTTTTTTTTTTTTTGAAAACTTAAGATACTACTCTAAAACCATAGAGATAGCTGTTACAAAAAAGAACCAGAATTCCTGTTATAAAATAATTAAGTCACAAGGGTTTAAAATATAGCATAGAGGGTAGAATCCATGATATTGTAATAGCGTGTGGTGACGGATGGTAACTACACTTACTGTGGTAAGCCTTGCATGATGTATAGAATTGTCAGTTCACTATGGTGTACACCTGAAACTAATATAACACTGTAAGTCAACTATACTTAAAATTCTGACTGGAGGCTACTTGAGTACAAAGCGCAAGACCTAACCACTATCTTTATGCTGTATATATATTTTTTTCATTTGGAAAACCTCTGGTTGAAGTTCTGTTGTAATTTCAAAGGCAAAGGAAAAAGGCAGTGAGTGAGAAATAATTGTTTCATTTTTTTCCTCAGACTTTTTTCAAGGCATAGGTAAAAAGGAAAACAAAATAAGTTCACACGTTACAGATTCAATAAAATAAACATTGACTGATCACCTCAATCAAAACCGGTGAGTTTTAAAAACGTGTTGGCTATTTAAATTCTAATTAGCATCTATAGTCCTTTGCATTTCTTTTTTTTTAAATTTTTTAAAAGATTTTATTTATTTATGAGAGAGAGAGAGCACAAGAAGGGAGAGGGGCTAAGAGAGAGGAAGATCTGAGAGAATCTCAAGCAGACTCCTTGCTGAGTGAGGAGCCCGATGCAGGGTTCAGTCTCATGATCCTGAGATCATGACCTGAGCCAAAATCAAGAGTCAGACATTTAATTGACTGAGCCACCTGTGCACCCACGTCCATTTGCATTTCTGTTTTTCTTCTAGCAATCATCTTAAGGTGAGTGATACCTGGAAATATTTTTAATGCATCATTAATTAAAGCAAAATTTCATTAAGCAAACATTATCAAAAAAGTTTAATAGTCATATTTATTTTAATTATAGAATACTAGTTTCATAGTTGAGAATAATAAAAGTTTGACAGCAAATTGTCCTAAATAAAAGTTTTTAGATTGTTTTTAAAACTTAACTTTCAAAGCAAAAAATTTTTGTATTTCAAAAGCTACCAGAATAGTATCTTGAGTAGATAATGAAAACTATGATGGGTATTAAGGACAACCTGTTTTTTATGTTTACATGAAATTTTGTGCAATAAGCACATTCTTAAATTTTCTGAAAAAATAATTGAATACTTAAAAAAGAGTACTTATTTTTGCCAATTGTTAAACTGAATTGAGGCAGATATGCCTTGATTAACCTCTCTGTAGCAGTTTCTTTTAGTTAGCAGGTCAGTTATTTTTCTCACTAATAACAGTTTAATTCAAATGAAATTTGAATTGAATACACTATTGAAAATATATTATGCATTAGGGAGAGAAAAAAAGAGTCCTTCTCTCTTAATAACATTTTCTCCAGGCAAAGAGAAATTTTTTTTTTAATTACTCTTCCTTCTCTTTCTCATTCTCTTCCTCCCTCACCTCCCACAGTCCTGCTTCAGAGTTTCCAAAGACATTTCTTTAAATGCAATTGCAAAAACTGAATTTTATGATTAGGTAAGAAAATGCTGATCTTTTGTTTTGTCCATAGGATATAGAACTAACTGGCAGTATTTTAATGTTTCTATATTTTTCCTAAAGATTTAAATATTTTATTCCTCAGGAATTATATAGAAGTTAATTTATTTGCTCTAAAAGTGAAAACTTTTCCTAATTAAAAGTCATAATTCAAGTGAACCTACAAATTACTGCAACTGAAAATTTTTTAAAAATCTGTCTAGCCATCTAGCAAAGTAATATCCCCATTACTCAAGGGGAAGATTTTCAGCAACTAAAATATTTTCAAATATAGTTTTTGTGTTTAAATATCATATTCGATCTGTTTTAAAACAACAGTCAGAAATACACATGAACTCTCAGTGAAGCAAATTTACCTTTAGGTTTCATTAGGCAGCCTATGTAAAATGGGACAGCCATTTTATAGACATTTGACATTCTTCATCCATTGGTAAATCCACATCACTAAACTGGACTTGAAGAAATTGAAAACTGCTCTTTATAAACCTAAACTCTAGTCAACCATAAAAATTTAAATTATGTGTAAAATACTAAATATCAAAAAGAAATGTTTACCAAAAAATCATGTAAAATACAAATGTGTGTTGTCCAGAAAATCAGTATTTTTTTTTTCAGATGGTGCCAGATAACTAAAATACCTCTATGTATTTGGGGCTATATTCTAGATAGGATACTTACTAATGTTTGCAAGTTCAGATCGTTTATATGGAACTTGGTGACATGAGTTGACTTTTTAATGCCCCATTGAGCTATAGGAAGAAGAACTCTAGCTGTTAGTTTTTAACCAAAGCCGCCTTAAACTTGGTGAACATGCATTCATTTTTGGAATGTCCCCTTTGATATGCGGATATCTTACTTGGCTAACTAAAATTTTGTACCTCAATTCAATCTGATAATAGACATAGACTTAGCCAACTTATAATATTTGTTTAATAAAAAAAATTACCGTGGGACTCTCATAGTTTTACAGTAAGTGAAATGATGAAAATGTAGTAACATGTGAGACAATGTGATTTAAAGTTTAGTCTTTTGCAATGTAGAGACAAACAAGTTGTAAGTTTCATGTGTATTTCCCTTCCCCAGAATTATGTGTGATTTACAATTCATAAAAATTGTTTTAAGGGAGAATAAGAATGCCTACGATGTGATCTCCATGTCTCCCTGGGATAGTTATAGGAGTACTGTACATTTTACTTACTAGGGCTGTATAGCAAGAAGGTACTTAGAAATCTCATCTCTCCTTGAAGCTGAAGGAATAATGTATGTGCATAAAACAGTATTTACTACAGTGCTAGGAGGTATATAAATATTACCGCTAGGATGGCTGATTAGGTTGTCTCAGTGCGCTTTCTGTGCTTCTATGTATTTGTGTTTGTTGTTGTTTTTTACTTGCTTTATTTGGCTTTTGATTCCATCTATTTTGGAGGCTTTCCATAATATGACCACTGTGCACTCAAGGTTACCTGAGTGATATGAAAGAGTTAATGTGATTGCTTCCATGTTTAAATTACTTCCAGAAAATAACTTCAGCTTTGGAGAGACTAAACCCAGCTTTGGAGACACCAGAACCCAAGATAAAGTTTTGAAGTCTTAAAAAGTAATGGGCAATAGGATATGACCTTGATAAAAATGAACAAGGAAGATTTTCCAGCTCCAGTTCCCCTCACAGTGTCCTATTACTCTAGTTTGAAATGATAACTATTATAGAACTCATTCACCGTGAATGAAAGAATTATCCCCTATTAAAATGTAAATGCCCCGGAAAAGACAGTACAAGAATCGATCAATCATTTATACCTTAATAAGAAGTAGTCACTCAAACTCTCCAACATTATAGTTACCTGAAATTGAACATTGATAGGATGGAGGTGAGACATAGGCACTTTGGGAATCAGAAGTAGGGAGGAGGAAGAATAAAAGGAAAACAAGAGTGCTGAGAATAAGGGCACTATTTACAATGTTAAAAAGAGTTTGACTCACCAATGACAAACACTTATTGGAGGTAGTTTCTGAGCTCAAGAATAGAGGCCTTTGTAAAGCCTTCCAGTGGCACACGTGTATAAGGGCAAAATATTTATTCTCTTTGTTCTCTTCCTTGCCTAGAGGACTGCCATTCATGATGAAGGGTGCTGACATACCACTCCAATATGGATAGGGATTTGTATTTATTCAGTCAGTTTAGGTATAGTTGATTTAAGAACACAAATATAGGGGCGCCTGGGTGGTGCAGTCGTTAAGCGTCTGCCTTCAGCTCAGGGCGTGATCCCAGCATTCTGGGATCGAGCCCCACATCAGGCTCCTCCACTAGGAGCCTGCTTCTCCCTCTCCCACTCCCCCTGCTTGTGTTTCCTCTCTTGCTGGCTGTCTCTATCTCTGTCAAATTAATAAATAAAATCTTAAAAAAAAAAACCCACAAATATAAACACATGTATTCTGCAATTACCAGAATAACACAGGAAACAATAAATAAAAATGGTCTTCACTTTTAAAAATTGTTCTGTATATGATTTACATAGAAAGATTTTTTTTAGGGGCGCCTGGGTGGCTCAGTTGTTAAGCGTCTGCTTTTGGCTCAGGTCATGATCCCAGGGTGCTGGGATCAAGTCCCACATCAGGCTCCCTGCTCAGCGGGAAGCCTGCTTCTCCCTCTCCCACTCCCGCTGCTTGTGTTCCCTCGCTGTCTCTCTCTCTCTGTCAAATAAATAAATAAAATCTTTTTTTAAAAATGAATATTTTTTAGATCATGTAAAATGTCTATGATTAACAACTGTCTAATCTAAACATAACTTTTTGGAAAAAAAACTTTGATTTAGTTAGGCAAAATACCTTCCAATTCTTTTGCATTGATACTCTTTCTTGTGCAAATTGAATAAGATAATGTGCTTTGCACAGCAATTAATATAGTTCATTAATCTTTCATTGTCATCTTCATCACCAGCTTTGGGTATGAGTGTGTGTGTGTGTGTGTGTGTGTATTTGCCCAGTTAAATATGAGAGAGTCACACATGAGCAAATAAGTAGTTGTCTGGTTTCATGGCTAATTCTTGAAATTGAGGAATTATCTCTCCTCTTTCAGATTTTCTGTTTAAAGGCAGACAAAGATGGTTATATTTTGTTTATTAAGTAGATATATATACATATTAAGTAGATATATATATTAAGTAGATAAATAATATATAATACATGGTATATAATATGTGATACATAGGATCACATATATGTTATATTATTATATGTGAATTTATATAATATATATTTTACCTGAACACATATATTATTGAATTGACACTAGCTGTAATAAATTACAATAAAATGAGTAGGTGTTGTATGTGAATAGTTTAATTGTTAAGAAATCTCTCTTAGGTCTGAGTCTTCAGTAACATGAATTTGATGTTATAATAATAAAGTTCATAATAAAATCATCTAATGATTTCATTTGAGGGAATTCAATTTGTTTTCATCCACAGTTTAAAAAATTTATAGTATGACTATCAGGACCACAATGTATATATAATCTTTGGCTTCTGTATCTGAACATTCAGGAATAAGATCTTATCTCTGTTATTAAGGCTATTTTCAAATACATTTTCAGATTAAATATAATCATTTATTAACAACTAAGCAATATTCTTAAAGATATTTTTATGTTATGATATTTTGACTAGCCATTTAGTTACATTTTATATTACATTTACATTGCATGTTCTTTTTGACTTTTTGTTTTATTTTTTATTTATTTAGCTTATCTTTAGGGTAAGAGTATAAGAAAAAAATATGGGGCGCCTGGGTGGCACAGCAGTTAAGCGTCTTCCTTCAGCTCAGGGCGTGATCCCGGCGTTATGGGATTGAGCCCCACATCAGGCTCCTCTGCTGTGAGCCTGCTTCCTTCCTCTCCCACTCCCCCTGCTTGTGTTCCCTTTCTCGCTGGCTGTCTCTCTGTCAAATAAATAAATAAAATCTTTAAAAAAACAAAAGTATAAAATAAATGTATTATAAGGCTTGTGGATAAATTAATTATATTTATCTGTTGGTGAAATATCACTTATTATGCTCATGTTATATTTTCAGTAAGGAAGTAAATTTAAAAAAATTATTGGTTAGCTCTATAATGTCTGACCCAATTTAAACTGAGAACATAGAAAAAGTAATATGTTAACTTTGAGTCCATATTCTTTTGTTTCTATTTTAAATTTGTCATCTGTTGTTTTATACATTTACTCAAGAACACAAACAATATCATGAATTTACACTTTTTATTAAAGGTGATATTTCATTTCACTGTGAATCTGAAGGATTTCAGTATAAGAAGTTCTTACTGATGTAATTTGGAGCTTTAATCTTCAGCAAAAATTGTAATTTTATTCATTACTAAAAAGAAAAAAAAATTAAAAGAAAACCTAAAGACAAATCACAACTGTCCACATTTTACAGTATTTTTCTCTTTTCAAGAGTCAGCATCAAAACTGTAAATTGCTTTTGAATACTTCTGTACCAGATGTCAGCCATCTTGCTTATCACTGAACAAGCCACATTTGAACTAAACAGCTCAGTATCACATTGAGGGATGTGGTTGCTGATTGAACACAGGTGTAATGGTTGATATACTGTCACACAGTCTGACGTTAACCTAAGATCTCTGTTGAAATAGTTATTACTGATGGCACGAAATGTAATTGCTAATTTTCTGCATGAGTGGTTACATATTTTCTCTAAATCTTAAGAGTTATTCATCCTTTTCCCACTGCCCATTCCTCAGAGTTTAAGGCAGATGTGTCAGGGGTCCATGGACCAGTAATTGAACCTGTCACTTGCAATCTACTGATTTCATTCTTCAGAAATGTGACTACTGCTTTATTCACTCCCCTGCTTATTTTTCTCTAGGTATCAAATGTCTTACTTGAACCTAAGCTAACCAATATTCATTGTTTACCTTTAAGAGCCTCTTTGGTCACTGAACAAAGGAATTGTGGGTGATTCAAATCTGATTACTTTTTAGTATTTCTGGTTTTAGATGCCTGGCTTTCAAATGAATTGGTTCTTTATATGCCTAATTATAATAAATCAAGCAACTGTATTGTGGGCATAGAAAGTGTGGAGGTATAGTAGAGAAAGGGGTGGGAAACTAGGGTAGATTTGCTAATCCTGTGTGAATGAATAGCTTCTTAGAATGACTTAGCATAATTCAGGCTGCTGATACACCTTTTCCAGAATTTTACTGAGTACTAGTGCTTAGTGCCTGATGATCAGCCAGTGCCTAGTGGTTTTGACATAAATATGCTGTAATAAATTCAGTTCCAATAAATTTTCATTTTGGCTTCTACTAAAACAATTCAGTTAAGTCATGGTTCACAGTAAAATAAAAGAAGAGATAACATCTGCCAAATTTCTGCTTAAAGAATTTTCCATAGAGATTATTTGATGCCACAAAGGAGAAATGGCATGTCTTAAGTTATATTCCATTTTAGCTTTTCAAAGTCGCATATTTATTAGATATCTAAGTTAAAAACTATAATTAATTTGCATAGACTTGAGTTTTCTTTAAATGCAATTTATGAGTCATTTTGACCTGGCCTCCAATTGTCCATTTTAGGTTATAGTAACAAGGGAGGCACAATGGACGGGTAAACTTCGAAAAAGGATGGGCATTAAGGAACTGTGTCTGAGGGATGGAATTTGGTTAAAATTGAAATTGAGAAGTCAAAATCATGAACATGTGGAAAAGTTAAGTCACAGAACAACAAAATTGAAATTGAGAAGTCAAAATCATGAACATGTGGAAAAGGTAAGTCACAAACAAGGAATAGGGATGAAATACAGTTTTGGGGGGAAATGCTGCCCTGACCCAGTTTTTTTGACCCTGGCTAGAGACTAATAAATTCCCTTTCTTGAGCAACTAAGTCCACACTCCAGCCACTTCACTTATCAGACTCATACTTCGGGACCACTGTGTCTCAACCATAATCACCCTCAAGGCCAAGTATCAGACAAGGAGGGAAAGTCCCTTCTGAATTCCCATTCAAACTAGCCATTCCACAGGGACCCTGCCAAAACCCACGAATCCCACCCAATTTGCCATACATAAGCTGCCCCCTACAGCTCCAGCTTGCTCTTACTCTGTCCTTAGGTGCAACCTTCTGTGTGTGCTACCTGGCAGCCACCTTGATTTTGGAGCTTTACCTTTCATCTATTTCAATGTCTTTGTGTTGTGTCCTGTCATCAAAAGAATCTTTAAATCTTATAAACTAAGATATGAGAGATAGTAGATATTAAAGGTCAAGATGTCAAGAATCCGTCAGTTAAAATAAGAGCAAAGAAAATAGTTTCCAAAGTTTGATTTCAAGTGGAGAGTTACAGACTTACTTAGGTGGGCCATGCCATGAGGCCTTATTTCTATGCCTAGTAAAGTAACCCATGATTCCCACTGCAAAAAATTTTTCTCTCTCAATTTAGGAACTGCCACCATAATCTACTCATTTGCTAAAGGCAAAAATGGGTATTGTTTCTTTTTCTTAAAAGCATACTTAATATACAATATACTGGGCATATATAAAGTGTACAGTTTGACAGGTTTTCACGTATGAATATACCTTCAAAACCATCATCCCAACCAAGATAATAAACACATACATCACTCAGAAGTCTCTTCACTGCCCTTCATAATCTTTCTCTCCCGCCCCTTCCCAATCATCTCTCCCAACTCTCATCCCTGTCTCAGGGCAACCACTGATCTGCTTTTGTCACTACCAATTGCTTTGCATTTTCTAGAATTTTATGTAGGTGTAATCATGTATAAGCTCTTCTATGCCAGATTTTCACACAGCATTATTTTAAAATTCACTCTAGACTATTTAGAGATCTCCTAAGACTAAACACTGACCTAAGCAAAAGATGAGTAGGCTGATTACTGTTCCTGGAGCAAACAGAAACATAAAAGCATCAAATAAGAACTCAGAAATAGTAGTTGAAGGAATGTCCTAACATTTAGTTTATTCCAGAATGCTGTTCATGTGGATAATACATGGGGAGATTGTAGCCCTGTGTCTAAATTTTCTGATCAATGTTTGTACTTTCCTACCCTTTACTATCCAGTTGAGAATTTCTGTGATAAGCTATGGAAAAGCCAAGTATTAAGAACTGGAAGACCCTCCTCTATACCCTTTCACTGTTTTACTCATTCTTATGCAAGATATGCAAGATATGCGTATCATTTACTCATTCTTATGCCTAGATATGCTACTAGCTGAAGATAAATTAAAGAAATACCCTTTTGCTATGTAATAGAGGTTCTCAAGATATTTTTTCCTGCTTTTTTCAGAATGTTAATTAGGCTGCAAAGTGAGTTTTTCTCTAAAACTGTATCTTTGCTAACTTTGTATCACACACTCTTAATATTCATTATGTGATTAGTCAACATCCTCACGTGGCCAGGTGATGCTATTCCAGGACAAAGCATGGCACTGATTAGGCATCATAAGATCTTTTTTTCCCACTCTCATAAAAGATTTAAATGATAGTAATGATCTGCTTACATTATTTTGGAGCCCTGATTTGAATTACTATTCTGACTAAACTATTTAAAGCAACAGTAAATATTCTAATTATGTTAAATTTGTTTTATTAAAGTGATAGGAGTTTCTAGAATATTCTTCTGGTCCTTATATTCTATAAAGCACCTTGTTTGTTCTGAGCACCCCTAGATATTCCTGATTGTAGCAGTGCCATATTTTATATGGATTTCAAAACTTGTATGAAGAGAAAGGAGGGAAAAATATCACTATTGTTTATTTTATTATTATAAATTATTATTTTCTTGATCACAATGATGATGGGAAGCAAACAACTATCCTTGGATATCACTTCTTATTCTGTATTTATAAATGTAAATATTAGTCGGTCTTGAATATACGTGTACACATACATAAAAATGTAAATTTCTCAATGTAAATTCAGAATTCATCATTACTTGTAGTTGCTTCAATCAATATTGTTGTCTTTCTATTTGTAATTTAACAAACACACTAGTCAGATATTACAAAATGGGTGGTTTTCTTGAATTACCATTGGTTTTAATTTATATAATTTTTGTATGTTCAAAACTTACACAATAATATATGCTGTTTACAGCAATTCCAAACAGTGCAGTTGTAGATGAAGAAAAATATTTCTCCCTCCCTCATTAATTTTCCCAGCCATAAAGTTTAAACAATGCTTTAAAGAATATGATTTTTCTTTGTTTCTTTTTCTAGTGTTTTTATGAATGTACCGGTTAATTTAGCTTGCTTTCTTCCTCTCTTTAATTCTTCATAAAAATTGAGATTACTATGCTACTTTTCTTCAATACTCCATCATGGATAACTTTTTTTTTAAAGATTGTATTTATTTATTAATTTATTTGTTTATGTATTTGAGAGAGAGAGCTCAAGCGGGGGCGGGGGAGGGCAGAGGGAGAGAGAGAAGCGGGGAGGTGGGGCTCCATCCCAGGACACCGGGACCAGGGCCTGAGCCAAGGGCGATGCTTAACCAACTGAGCCACCCAGGTGCACCTATCATGGATAACTTTGTAAGTCAGTATGTACAAATCTCACTTTTCTTTATTTCACATAGTTCAGGAATCATGATTTAGTCAATCATTTCTTTCTTTATGGACTTTCAGGATGTTGTTAGTATTTTACTTGTGCAAATAATGTTGCAACAAACTGACTTGTGAAAGAAATTACGTAGTTAAAATATTACAAAAATGTATTATGATCTTTTGAATTACACTTTTGCTGTTGTTCTCAGACATCTTAGACTTTCTGAAGTCTAATATAAAAAATAAAAGCAACTCTAGCACTGTGAAGTCTCTCAAAATAAGTTATAATTACATAGAACTAAAATAACTTCATCAGGAATACACACCACTTTTAAACAGTCATCCTTTTTGCATGACTTTTGCTGAGAAAAAATGAAAGCCAGAAAGGATAAAAAGTTTTTTAAGCCACTGGTATTAGAAATATAAAATATCACATAAATTATTTGGCAGGTCTCTTCGATTATAGAAATAAATCCTGCAGAAGAAGAAGTTTTATCCAGGACAGCTTTAAATATCTCTGGAAAATTAAATTCCTGTAGAATATTATTTTACAGTCGAATTGTTCGCTTTATTAGTATTTCATGTATCAGTCATCTGGATGTTGCTGTAAAGGTATTTTTTAGATGCAATTAACATTTAAATCAGTAGACTTTGAGTAAAACAGATTATCTTCCATAATGTGGGTGGGCTTTATCCAATCATTTGAAGGCTGTAAGAGAAAAACAGACTGAGGTTCTCTGAGGAATTGGGAATTCTATATCATATCTCTTTCGTGCACTATATATGACTGTATTCACAAATGATGTTTAAGTATAACGGGTTTTCTTGTGTACCTTCAACTTCATTAAAATAAATATAATGAATTTTATTCCTTAAAGTATTTAATGACAACATGTAAATTGAATTTACTGTATCATATGAGATTTCACTTTACAGACTATAAGAAAGTTTAACCTCAAAATACTGACATGTAAATGCTATATCTAATTTTTTTTGTTAAAAAAAAAACTACTGTTTTAATTGAAAGTAGTTAGATCCTAAAAATTATATATGTGGCAAGCCATCATTATCACCTTGAGTTCAACAGTTATTTATATTTAAGTATGTATCAATTGTTTATTTTACAGTAGGGTCAGTTAGAAAATTTCACACAAGCCAAGTTGCTAGCTGTCTCTTAATATTTGGTACAGTTTAGGGTCATTATTATAAAATGAGAACAATTTTAAATAGCAATAATTTTGTACCCAGCTTTTAACTATCATTAAATAAGGAGTGATAAATTTAATTGATATCATGGCAAGTAAGTGACCACCTATATTATTCAGAAGTGTTCCCTCTACCATCTCATGTTATATATATATACACACACACACACATACACACACACGTACATATATACACATCCTATATATATGGACATCTGTATATCCATATATACATACTGCTGGTAACTATTCTATTTGAATACTTACATAACTCAAAGGTAAAATAAGGCTAATATTCTTTCTGTTTAAGTGATTTTTTTTTCTAAATTTACAGTCCAATGGTACTGAAAGTGATACCTTCTAAAAGTGATAATTCACACTATATCATTGGATTGATTAACAATAAACTGTCATTGTTCCATTCCTAGAAATATTGAGAATATGGCAAATTTCAGCCTCCTTTCTTTGCCCAGAACATTAATTCAAAGTTATGAGAAGATACATAATCAACAGACTAACATTATAGAAAGCATCAAGTTTCTGGGTCATTGATGGACCCTGGACATTCCTGTGGGAAATTTCTTTGTGGTTCATTCATAAGAGCCAAAGATAAAATCAGGGGACACAGTCCCTGGCTTCTAACCAGAAGCCTTTCTGTATGTGCTAAATCCCAGATGAGATGTCCAGCAGTTGGTCTGCCTTGAATGTGGCTTTTCTAATACTGTCTTAAATGCCTGCAAGGCACAATCTCACTGTCAGTGCCCCAAACCAGTCCTGGCATATAGGAAACATCTAGTCTTAACTAGTGTAAAGGAATAAAAGACAGGAAAGACGGAGGGGAAAAAAGGATGGAAACAAGGGAGGAGCAAAAAGGGAGGAAGGTAGGAGAGAACAAAAAGGACAAAGGCAGGAAGGATGAGAACCGTCAGACCAGTCTGTTAGATTTACTCGTGGAGTTTCTGACTGGTCTTTTGTCATCTTTCAGTCTGTCTCCTCTCATACCTCAACTGCTGAACTATGAAAAATATTTCCATAGTTAAGGTAGTACTTTCAGCAACAGAGAACAAATTAATCCTGTAACACTTATCTGATTTTTAAAGAAGTTTAGTTGGAGGTAAGAAGAGAGGATAATAACCAAATCAGTTTCACTCACCTCACTATATATTTTGATTTAAAAAGTGATTTTTATCTATTCAGTTCTTTTACATGCCTACACTCATTTTTTTTTCACATTTCTTTATGATCTCAGATAGGACATTTGTTTTAGTTAATATTCCTGAGATTTTCAAAGTCCTGCATTTACTGGATCTTAGACAAGAATAAAGCAGAAAGCTAAGGATCCAATCTCCATGCTTGAGACCTGTAGTCTCAAACTTAAGTTACGCAGACGGCTCCGGGTACCCTAGTCCATCTCCATAATTTTCCACTGATGCCAAGAGCAAAGTATTTGTCTGAAACCAGCAGAACCTCCTCAACAAAAAAGGCAGAGTAGTCGTAGGCAGCTACTCTGGGATCCGCACTATACAGCATGTTTTATCTTGGCCTCCCTGCCAAATTCCATCCTTTTCGAATTTTCTAATAAAAAATTATTTCACTGTATTTCCAAAGAGAAGATCTGTAGTCACAGATCTTTAGTGCTTTAAGAAACCGTGGGGATTATCTGCTGCATTGTTTTACAAGTCAAGTGCTGTGAAAAACTTTATTATCTGGTATTGTTAAATTATATGAGTTACAAACATAATTGCCAGACAATATCATAAGTGAGTGAGTCTGGACAAATACTATCATCAGGTTGCTGAGAACTCTTGGTGGACATGAAAGTTTATTCTCCTTATTTTCTGTATTCTCTTGCTAAAACAAGTGGTTAATATTCAGCCCTATGTGATTGTTGTCATGCTAGATTTGGACTCAATATTGCTAGTCAACATTTTTTTAAAAGAAAATGAATATTTTAAATGTGTGTGGAATGTCCTAAATCTCAAATATCAGCAAATATGTAATTAAAAAGCACATCTCTGAGGCAGATGCAACCAACTGATTATCACTTTATGAGCTCTATTTATTAAGTGCCCAACCAAATAATGATCCCATGATTAAATATGCTTTGGAAATTTTAGCATAAATAATGTAAAAATAATTTCTTTGCTCCAAGACTTCTGACTTTATAATATTGAAATGGAATTGTGAATCCTTTAAGATAATAAAGTATGTGTAAGAATTCAGGAGGCTAACATTTGTGAGCCCATTTTAGAGTCACCAAGCTTCGCTTAACATTTATTGTTTGTCTACTCTAGTAAAATCATTCATATTTTTCAATTTGACGGACATAGTTTAAAAAGTTTCTGAGGAGCTTGCAGGCAAATAGGAGGAACATATTGTCTAATAGGAGACTTTTAATATAATGTAACAAATGTAAGAAAAGAGGTGTGTACTCTAAGAAAACAACATTATTTTCTGGAACCTAGCTACCTGCTTATAAGTATCAATCTATAAGTACCTAGTGGCCTAATGTTATTGAACATTCAACTAATAAAAAGAATTCTCCATATTTTGTTTTCAAGCTCATCAAGTATTATTTTCATGAAGTTTCTTTTCCAACAGAGATAGACAACCAGATAAACCAGTTTACTTAGCAGTTATGATTCTGATTGTAAATTAGTAATTGGCTAAATTGGTTTTGAACATTAGTCCCTTGTGACACTGATAGCATGTTAGCATACTCAATTCTAATCAAATCTGTAATAATGGCAAATTTAAATTTATAGGGCAATTCTGGGAACCAAAGCCTAAATGACTAATAATTGACAAGTAAATTACACTTTATAGGAAGCTACCAGTCCAGCTAGACAGCCAGCAATATCCAGATTTTTTAGAACTCCTTGCATCAGACACTTTTGAAATAGATTTTAAAGCAAAGTACTAGGGGGACACCCGGGTGGCTCAGTCAGTTAAGCATCTGCCTTTGGCTCAGGTCATGATCCCAGGACCCTGGAATCTAGTCCCACAATGGGCTCCTTGCTCAGCAGGGAGCCTGCTTCTCCCTCTCCCTGCTCTGCCTGCCACTTCCCCTTCTTGTTCTCTCCCTCTCTCTCCCTCTGACAAATAAATAAATAAAATCTTTTTTTTTTTAAAGATTTTATTTATTTATTCGACAGAGATAGAGACAGCCAGCGAGAGAGAGAACACAAGCAGGGAGTGGGAGAGGAAGAAGCAGGCTCATAGTGGAGGAGCCTGATGTGGGGCTCGATTCCCATAACGCTGGGATCACGCCCTGAGCCGAAGGCAGACGCTTAACCGCTGTGCCACCCAGGCGCCCCAATAAATAAAATCTTTAAAAAAATAAATAAAGCAAGGTACTAGGAAAAAGTACAAATAGGAGTTTAGGATATTATAAATGCACAGTATTTATCGTATCAGCATATATGAAAATTCATAAATTCTTAGAAGATTTGTAATAATAACACGTTGGAACTTTCAAATAACAAATTTAAAATGATTGTGTAGTGAAAAAAAAACGTTTTGTTTTACTGAACATTTAAGCAATTGTTGTTATGCAAGACTAAGATATCCTCAGCAGCAATAAAAAAAGAAAAATATTTTGCAGAAAATGCATATTGGTTTTCCAGTTTGGTTGTATGAAAATGGAAATAATTATATTTATATATTTATATAATTATATTAGTATAGTATATTTATATTATAATATATGATTTATAATTTATATAAATGCCAAATTTCTTTCAAACATCTTTCCTAGTAAAAATTTCGGAAGTATTACAAGTGCTTTTAAATATTATGACTGAATTACTAATAATTTTAAATATTATGACTGAACATATTTTTGCACTAAGAGGTTTACTGTGATTAATATAGAGAAATAAAAATTACATAAGTGTCTCTAGGAACTCCACCTTCCAGTGTCATCCTTAATTAATTACAAGTATTGAAGCTTAATCTTAATGTGTTTTATCTGAGTTTATTAGATTTTATGGACTTCTAAAAGTTCATCATCACTATAAAATATATAACTAAAATTCATTCATTTGCAAATGATTTGTTAAGTGGTCACTATGTGACAAAGTAGGTATTAGGAATTAAGAAAACAAAAACAAAAAACTAAGAGTGAAAAATAAACAGAAAAAAGAATAAAAATTTTTAAAAAATAAACAAAGATGCTTCTTCAATGAAGACAGACAGAAATTCGTATAAATAGCCTGTGGACCAGAAAGGTTTCCACCATTATTCTAGAGTAGATTAAAATTTAAAAATGGCGGCAGGTTAGGTCTAAGGGAAACAGTGACACCTCATTAAGGGCCTTGTGAACTATTTTCAATGTTTGAGCAAATTGGGAACTCTGGAAGGCTTGCTGCAGTCAGCACAATGAATGAGGTAGAATGTGCTAACTTGAGCCATTTTAGTCATGTATTCAGTTGTCTCAGTAATTCAGTTCTGGAGCTCAGAAATTTTGTGAATTACAATATTATACTGCACTGGTGTGTACCTTACTACCTGTAAGGAAAATTTGGTCTCACTATTGTTTTGAAAATAACCTTTCATTGGAACACAGCACAGCCATTTGTTTATGTATTGTCTATGGCTGCTTTCACAGGACAAGAGCAGAGCTGAGTAAGAGAGACAGAGATCGTATGGCTCACAAACATAAAATGTTTACTACCTGGCTCTTTATACGAGATGTTGGTTGACTTTTGATATAGTTAATAACTGCCATAGATATAATTGATGAAATTATATAGGGAGAAGGTGTGAGATCTGAAGAACTCTAGAATTGGTCTCCAAAGTGTTACTAATTTAGTGGCAGAGGAAAAAGGAGACCAGAAGATAGAGTGAAAAGGGGGACAGATAATCAGTAAGAAAAATAGGAGCATGTGGTGTTATAGAAGGCAAGGATCTTAGTGACTTATGGAGGAAGAATGGTCAACAATGCCAAACACTGCCAGAATTCAAATGAGGTATAAACTGAGAACTAGTAAAAAGTGCCTGGTGTCTTAGATAAGAGTAGTTTCAATGGATTAGGAAAGTAAGAAGAGAGTAGTGTATGAAGAATAAAAGGAAGGTTGGAAAACAAAAAGAGAAGGCCTGTGAAAGAATCTTTATTTGAGGATTATGTAAGATGAAAGAAAGTTTTTGTAGACTTTCTTTATACGCCAGAAACTAATGACAAAAAAATCTATGAAAGAGAAGAGGGAGAAGAATTGAAGTTTTAATAAAGTTTGACAAAGCCTTTCAAATATGTGAAGGAATAGTATCTAGAGCAAAGTAAAAAAACAAAAAAACAAAAAAAAAAAACACTACTTCTATTATAATAGTAAGGAAACAAAACTATTGACTGGAAATGCAAGTTATATTTTCATATTTGTGTAAAGCATTTGATGTTATCTCCTCTGACACTTTTTTCTCAGTGTTAGAAGGAAGTGCTAAGAAGGAAATGCATCATTAAGATTGAGGAATGAGGTGGAAGGATTGAAACCTAGAAGTGTGAGAAAAGTTTTGACATACTGATGGCTAGAACATGAACAAGGACAAACCATAAAAATGAAGACAAATTAATTAGCAGCACTGAGAACTCAATTGAAGTCAGAGACTGTGGATTCATAAAGACTTTGATAGACTTTCTTCTATGATTCTTTCATTAGTTTTCTGCAACCTGGTTATAGGCATGGGTATGGTACAGAGTTGGATTAATCTATTATCATGCAGCCAGGACTGGAATAAATTCTCCAATGTCACATGGTCTGGTTTAGAAATAGATATAATTGGGGAAAACCTCAAAATTTCAGGTTAAAAGTAAAAAAAAGTAAAAAAAGAAGGAGAAGGGGGAGGGGGCTCTTCAGAAGTTTGCATTTTAAAGAATTTAGTATCCAGACTAAAATACTGCTGTCTCTCTGCCTTCTCTTGTCCACACTGGAAGTTATTGAACCAAAGAATGTATACCTAGCTCAAGATCCATGATACTCCATGTTTGATTGCTTTCTAGAAGGTTATAATGTGTTAAAGTCCCAGAATCTTCATGTAAGAATGTGTGTTTCATCATGCCTTCATTCATTTAATAAATATTTACTAGGTAGCTTTTATTGTACATAATACTACATTTTTCAATTCTGTGAATTTAAATAATGATAGATCTTTAGAATTCAAAAATGTTCTATTTAAAATTTATGCTGTCATTGTACAATATGTACACTTATATAGTAATTTGATTTATTATAAAAATAAGTCTATGACATTATGTTTATATTATCAGTAACTAAGATACACTAGGGAAAATGGAACAATTGCTACCTAAAACTCAGGAGACCCATCTCTAGACTTCTCACTCAGTAGCTGTGACCCTCATTTCTTATTTATCATACAGATATTATAGTTGCTCAATCCTTGCGGATACATTTTTTTTCTCATTTAAAATATGGAAGTTTAGATTCAGTAATCTCTAAATTATCTGAACTTTATGACAATTTTTGTCTGCATGAACCACTTGGAGTCAGAGCCAGCAGAGCCACTGAAGGAGGAGGAAGAAGGGAGAAAGCAGGAAATCACTGTGAATATCTTACTTTTTAGTGTGTTTGATCATATAAAGAGTACATTTTCTAGTTTCAAGATGGAACCAAATCAATGTCTGCCACCTCTGTGGTGATTTGCAGACGCAAAAATCACAGAGTATAGATCAAATATGATTCTCCTCCTGCCCTCTGAAGTAGGAAAGAAGAAAAAAGAGAAAAACAGGGATTCTGGGAGAGGAGAGAGTAAAGGCTATGTTACCATTTCAAGCAGGATTATATCTTCAGTGATTCAGAGAAATTGACAAGTAGAGTCTAGAAAATGGGCCTTCTGACTTTTTGTTAGGTATTGGTCCACTTCTGCAGTGTACCACTGTTATTCATTAATACAAAGATAATTTTACAGGCTAAATTTAAAAATAATTACTCAAGCTTTCTTCCTTTTATGTTAGGCTGAGGTCTTGAACACAATAATTAGCTGCAAGTATCTACAGTCTTGTTGTTCCCCAGGAGGCTGACAAGTCACCTGAGTACTTGGGCTGGGTTGATGTTTTCAAGCATTAAAAAGATGGGGCAGAAAAAGTAAAATGACTTGGACAGTGTTGCAGAAATAATGTCAGAGCTTTATTCAAACCTAGGGCTTCTTAACCAAAGAACCCATATTCTCAACACTGTATTAAATTGGGTTCAGCAATAGGTATCCATCGTGAGACAGGTACTTTTATCATTATTTTCATGGTCATGATTAGTAGCAGATGTGCCAGAAATGCCTAAGGTTGCACCTGAACCTCGTCTGTAGTCTCTAACTCCTAGACCCCCTTCCCTAGCTGTCTCCATGCATGTATCTCCTACTTTATACTAGGATTTTCGTTGATTGATCTGCAGAAAAAGCATCCTTTTTGTCCTTTGACTTATTCCGTGGAATTTCTAGTTTTATTTCCTTTTTATTCTGAGCATGGCAAATGTATTGCCTGCTGAACCAGGGGCTTATCACCCTTCAAAACTAGTGACCCAGAAAATAACAACTTATGTAAGAGGTAGTCATATGCTTATTTCCTTGCTTTTTATTGAGAAATGAATTTTATGTGTTTTCCGTCTTGTTAGTTTTTCTGTTTAACTGAATTCTACCACTTATTGAGCAACAATTTGGTTTTTCTTTTAGATACATCACATGCTTTACATCATTAAAACATGATAATTTGTTAACTTCTAATACCATTTTCTGGCTCACATATATGTTATTCTTCATAATTTAATTAATTGACAGAGGAAATCACTTCTACCGTGGACTCAAATTATTTGTTTGAATTTTTACTCCAGCTACATATCAGGAAACTTACATTAGCTGCTAACCATGTTTAAGGCCCTCATTATGTCATCTATAAAATGATGCTAATAGTGACACCTTTCTTAGAGTGGCATAAAAATAAATATGATAATGTCAAAAATTATTTTTTGTTATTTCTGCTGTACAATTTTTAGTAAATATTAGCTTTATATTAGTAAATGATTACCAAAATAAAATCGTTTCAAAATTAATTAACTGAGTATTTGTTTATGCTGTCAGATGTCAGGGCAATTTCATAAAGTATTCTTTGGTCCTGGGAAAATACATGATCTCCTTTAGCTTGTATATATGACATGATGGCAGTGAGATATCTTTATAAGTGACTTTTTACCAGCAGCAGTTTTGGTGAAGCTTTTCTTGACTCTAATTTGCTCTGAAAGATTCATGCGGTTTTTTAAAGTTCCTGTGAGCAACTTTGCAACTGAAATTGAAAACTCGACTGACCATATGTCATTTCAGATTTAGTTCCAGAGGACGATAAGATAATCAGGATGAATAAGGGGTTGGCTACCAAAATGACAATAAACAAATGTGAAAATGTAACGAAAGAGCTGCATTAAAATGCATGATTAGCTTTGCAGCAAAATTTATGAGCACTAATTTCATTAGGTCACTTAGTTAACTTGAAGACATTTTTAGTGATAAAAACTTCACTTCCCAACTGACCTAAACATTTGTTGCAAAAAAGAGAACTCTGGCTCAAGGCAAAATTGTACCTCTAACCTTACCAGCGTTTTTTATGTAGGATGCCGTTGGCCTCAAACTATATGTTGAAAAAACACTGATGCAATTTTTACTGCATCTAGCACATTCTGTCCTATATTATCATAGTTATTTCTGTGTGCACATTATTTCTTCAACTACCTAATATAGCATTTAACTATATTAATTTTTATGTTCTAACTATCTTATATTCTGATGTGCATAAAAATGTGTAAATAGGAGAGCAAAATAATGAATAAGTCATACTTTTGGAGGAAAAAGAATAAGACTCAAAATAAATGTCATCATTTTTTGATAGAACACCTATTGGTTCAAATTCATATCTAAAACGTTGGACTATTTAATCCATTTATATTTGTGTTTACATTGACTGTCTTTATTAGAGTTTTCATTTGACATATGTGTCCCAAGATTATTTTTTTTTGGAATCAATTGATTAATTTTTATTTATGTTTCCCTCTATGTTTTCCAGTTTGTTTTAGTGGTTAACTTAGAGATTATATATGCATACTTGCATTATGACAGTAATACTAATTTTGAGGGTAATGAAAATGTCATGGAACAATTTATTTTGCCTCTCTTCAACAATGCTAGAAATTTAAAACATTTTCCCCTATGGGCTGTACTCAGTCTTTTTGTTTCATTCCTATAATGCATTTTAATTTCCATATAGTTGAGACCACACAGAACATCACTATTAACATTTTAAAAAGTCAGTATTTATTTAGATTTATTTGCCTTATAATGCCTGTCAGTCTGTCTTGCACTTCCGTGTTTTTAATCTGCTAAAGAATGTGCTTGATATTTTCTTTCAATACTTTATTTTTTAAATTTTTTTTTAAGAGTTTATTCATTTATTTGACAGAGAAAGCTAGAGAGCACAAGCAGGGGGAGCGGCAGCCAGAGGGAGAGGAAGCCTGGTGGGGGCTCGATCCCAGGATCCTGGAATCATAACCTGCGCGGAAGGCAGCCGCTTAACCATCTGAGCCACCCAGGCACCACTTTAAAGATCCAATCCATTGTCTTCTGGCTTCCGTAGTGTTTCTACAGCGAAGGGTTTTTTTCTGACTGTTTTCAAGATTTTCTGTTTGTCTTTGGTTTTTGGCAATTATTCCAAAGTGACCAATGCTCGATGTTACAAGATCAATACATGGATATAAAATAGATTCAGAGTGAAAGTTGAAAAAAACAGAGCGCAAGTTGAGTCAATGGATTTGAGTGTAACAGAATACAAAGAATTTGTTGATATTCTTTCGTATTCCATGTGATGACTATCTTTATAAAACTACTGCTTGTCAGGTTTTTTTTGTATATATCAAAGAAAAATATTCCCAGTTACCTAAAAAAGTATTATCCTCTCCAGTTCTCCTCCATTTTCTTACTACATGATCTTTGGAGCCCAAATTTTCTTTATATACTTCTAACAAAACAATATAACAGATTGATATGGGAAGCATATGTGATAATCTAGCTGTCTTCTACCAAACCAGATATGAAAAGTATTTACAAAAACGTGAAGCAATTACTTATAGCATTAATTATATTTTGTTTTAGAAAAGATAGTTAAGGTTTGTACATATGTTACATTAACAAAATGGATATATTCATGGTATTTTAAAAATGAATTAAATGCGTATTTTGAAAATTTCTGTCTTATTTTCTAAATCATTAAGCATTCACAAAGAAAGCATTTTAAGAATGTAAAATATAAAATATTCCTATAAGAAATATTCGTTTAGATGTGCCTACATGTGATCTACTTTGTATTTATCTCAGTTAAGATCCAGAACTTCTTGAATGTTGGGATTCACAGAGCTTCTTGCTATTGCTCATTTATTTTGGAAACGCCTCAGGCATTAAACTATTTTGATATTATTCTACATAGCTCCCTTTCATCTTTTTCTTTGATTCCTGTTAAACATATGTTAGACCTTTAACTCTGTTCTGCATGTCTCCTGTTTCCTTTTCTACATATTCTACTCTTTCCGTCTCTCTTTCAGTTTGTATTTTTTCTATTGACTTGACTTCCATTTCAGTAATCCTATTATTGGTGGTCTATTCTATTTTCATATCCATCTATTGAGTTCTTAATCTTATGTATTACATTGTTCACTTTTATAATTTCCATTTTAATTTCTTTATATGCAGACATTCCTCATTTTAGACTAAAACTCTTGCATATCACAACTGTATCTTCGCTTTGCTAGTCAATGGAACCCTGCAGAGTAAGAACTCGGTATCAACAGCCCCCTGTTTCAGTTAGTACTGTGTCATGCAAAGTGAGGGCTTTACGTATTCCAGTTATATATAATACTTCTTTATACTTCTTTATTTTCTTAAACATATTAATTATGTTTATTTAGAATTCCTTTGTTAACTCTATTAGTTACAACAGTAATACTCAGAATGCTAGTATGTGATTAGATAAGGAGTTGCTCCGAATGTAAATCTCCTACATCATTGCTTAATTCAGTTGATTTTGTAAACATCAAACCTAACTTATGTGTATTTATATTATGCTAGATGTTTAAAGAAGGAAAAATGCAGAATTACTAGCTATAACTTCTTCTGGGATAATTTTTAAGAGTAGAATAATTTTTAAAATGTTAAATACGGAAGGGCTAAAGAGAATCTTCATGTTTATTTCAATATACTTTTTAAAAAAGAATATTTGAAAGGGGAAGATGTATTAAAAATTTTTTAAATAAATATAATACAAAGTTTGAGAAATGAATAAATATATTATGAGGGTAAAGGAAAAAATATGGATTCTAACAGGTTTATTTCAAACATCTTATGTATTAGACATTAGAGTGGGCCTTGAAGACAATACTTTTGGATTCCTTATCACTCCTCCTTCATTTTTCGTGTCCTACTTTTTCTCTTTCTATTTTCCATCTTGGATCACTTCATTTGATTCCCCAAAGCCTTGTTCTGAGTGAATGTGGAAAGAAAATAGGAACACTCAGACATACAGTGTTGGAACCACTGACAGATCATTCTCGAATAAGCCAGTGTTACTTCTTCTAGTCAACTAATTCATTCTAATCTCTTAGAATTCAGCTGTAAATCCATCTGTTTTTTCCTGAAAATAATAGAGCTTTTAATGCTGTCTTTTCTGAAAATGGCCTTATTTGGCATCCTAATTTTAGCAAATTTATACCCTAAGATTGGTTTGTCAATCTGACTACTTTAGACACAATATGCTAAAAGTATATAAACATAGACTGATGCTCAGGTACATAATTCTCCAACTATTATTTTTATCATAGAAGCAAAATAGAGTTAGAATAATATACAATATTGAACAGAAGGAGAGCAAATTTTGTATTACTTTATTCTCTTCCCTGACATTTTTAATTTGAGTCAATTATAACTTCATAGGAAGTTTCCAGGAACTGTATTCCCTGGCTTAAAATCAGTACTCCAAAGAAACTCTTTCTTTTTAAAAAATTCTTACCATTAAAGAGCAATCTTGTATGATTGGTATCAACATGTTTTTTTCCACATCTACAAAGCAACTACTGTCAACCTTTCAACATTTACTGAAAATAACCCTTCATCAGAGCTCCTAGATTCATACACAATACTATTTCACCATTAAGTTTGAAGACTTGATTCCTGTGCCCATGCAACTCTGAAATTTCCTACTATTTTCCAACCTTTTAGTGATTTAGAAGAAAGTGAAGAAAGTAGAGTAGCAACTAAAAAGTCACACTCAAAATGAACACTTTTATTTCTATTTTAAGAGGTGAGGAGAATACCACATTAAAAAAAAAGTGAGAAGCATCTCTCCTTTGCTTCATAAAGATAGCAGAGAACCCATAGATTCTTCAATAAAAGCATTTTATAAGATTTCCAGGAAAAAAAAATATTGCTGGAATGATTTTAAAATGATCTTAAGAAAATGAAACTGTGCAAGTATGCGTAAATTTTCCTTCCCAACTCTGTCTAGAATATTGCTCTTTGGGATATATAAAAATGTATTTGAAGATGACCTCATCTTTACTTTATGGTATATACTTTGCAATTGCCCAACAAAATTTGAACTCAGTCTTGATGGACCCTATTAAAATATGGCAGTAGGGTTGCAAACATGTTAATTTTGTAGAAAATAATTGAGAAAATCACATTTAAAAAATAATATTGAGAATAGGAGAGAAAAGTATATATAACACACAAGTCTCAAATTTAAGTATTTAAAATTAAAAAGTCTTCCCATATAAAAGTTCTACATAAGAAAAAGTTTATCCAAGTCTTTCATCATTATTCACTAGACTCTCTTAATAAAATAAACTAAGATACTCTAAACTTATTTTCTAGAAATGGCAATTAATGTAGTACATTTATTCTAGGGATTTTTTAAATTAAATAGCTCTACTTAGTGGTAAAATCATATGAGAAATCACAGATTTGAATTTGGGACGTTAAAGTCATATACTTCTTTGTTTCTTTAGAAATTAATTTCTTAGATTGCAAAGATAAGAGTATAGAATTATCAAGTAGTACCCCTGTTATATTATCTGTTTTAAGAGGTAAAATACCCATGATAACTTCATAGTAGGCCCACGTTTTGTCCCGATCCGTCTACTGCCTCTATTCTAAATCTAAAGAGAATGATTTATTTTTTGTGGTCTAATGAGATCTTTATTTTGTCCTATTTCTATTGTTCCAATGCAATTAACTGGCATTATGGTATACAAAGAGTGTACTGATTTGAAAAATACTTTTTTAAAAGATATATAACACAAGGGACATTATGCAAACATTCGTAAGTTAAATGTAAAGTATATTGTTAGAACCTATAATCGTTCCTTAAGTCAAGCCTGCCTCCTTCCTGAGAAGTGAGGTTTCTTTAACCAAGTTCTATTTTTTATTGGTCTTTCTTCTTCTGGATGATGCACAGCATTTATTTGATTCCCTTGGAAGAATCCATTATGTTTGCAATTAAGCACAACATCAAGTAAACATTTACCACATCAAGTATCTAACTTTCTCTAAATCTTACATGGTTTTCTCATAAAAGTGTTCATAAAATTTCCTCAGGACTCCCCAGACATTTTATCTTATCATTACTCAACTTAATTTTTATTTTAAAATTGGTTTAAATATCTTCTCCCTCCTAAAGTGTCTGTTCCTTAGATTCATCATATAGGATTGTATACAAGATCTCTAAATATATAAAAGAGTAACTTTTTGGCAAGACAGAACATGGAAAATATAATTTCCATTTTGTCCCATTCCAAGATGTGGTTTCATCATATGCTATTACATTAAAAAATACACAATATAATAATTTAATTCTTTTTTTTTAAAGATTTTATTTATTTATTCGACAGAGATAGAGACAGCCAGCGAGAGAGGGAACACAAGCAGGGGGAGTGGGAGAGGAAGAAGCAGGCCCATAGTGGAGGAGCCTGACGTGGGGCTCGATCCCACAACGCTGGGATCACGCCCTGAGCCGAAGGCAGACGCCTAACCGCTGTGCCACCCAGGTGTCCCAATAATTTCTTAAAATGTGTGTATTTCAGATTGGTAAACCAATTCAGACCCTTTTTCATATTCAGAAATGGTTTCTAGGAAAGACACTTACTTTGTGCATGCTGTATATTTCATGACCAAAACTTTATCATATACATTTAAGACACACACCCAGAGCTTTATACTCCAACAAATTTGCACCAAAAAATAGAAACACTTGATGCTAATTAACTATGTAAAGAGGATTAAAGTGCTAAGAAATAACCTTTGCCTTAATCAGTGGTAAATTTATTTAAAATGTTAAGAAAATGGAAGGAGGACGATAAAATCAGTTTTGCTAAAAGGGGTATTAAGAAAAACATTTTGATTCTCTAAATTCTATGGGAAATACGCTTACTGGTGGTCATTTAATTATTGGAGAGGAAGCTGTGAAAATGGCCCCCAGCGGGAGTGCAGATTTATCATTATCATGATGCATATAGAACAGAAAATTTAGCCTAGGCTTTTAATATATATTCCTGCATTGAGGGAAAAAAAAAATCCTAGTAAGCTGTGTGAGCATGGTTTAGATTGCTCTGGCACATGGTCAGAAGCGAGTAGAAACATTACTCATTGCAAGCACTGGAAACATTTTGCCCAGGGGAGAAGGAGGCAAACAGCTGAAGATATTGCCCCGTCAAAGGAAATTTCTTGAGTATTTTATGAGTGATAAAAATCACATTGGATAATTCCCCATACTTATTTTTGAGAAATCCAAAAGATTCATCGCTAAACACTCTTCACAGAACCTTACATTGCCACAGGACATGTCACACTGACATTGTTTCTGTGGAAGCCAGCAGCATAGACTGAGCCACTACAGAAGCAGCAAGTATTCTAACATAACCGTAGTCCATCTGGACTTACGAGGTAGTTTTAAGTTTCATTCAGCTTTTATTAGTATTATGACAACCATCCCAGTCTGTTTTCAGAAGCTTGTCTGTCCAGTTGCCCATGAATTTTATCAGGGGAAAAGTGCTGACAGTGTTCAAAATTACCAAAGGATATTATTAGGGAGAAGATGGTGGATACCAAAAGTGAAAATGTTCTACCATGCCTGTTGAGCTAAACTTCATTATCTTCTTGCTGGTGAAATGCAGTGTGTTCCACAATACATTGTACCTCATTTACACGTATTTATGTATTTTTCAAAATTATTCTTATTGTTCTTAGGATAGTCCCACCCCCCCAAACCCCCCACAATTATTAAGTTCGCCATACTCTCCCCATAATCTATGAGTTTGATCATGGTCCTTACACCATGATAATCCTTACACCTGATAATATCTTATGATCTAGCATCACAAAAATATTTCTGCACCATCAAAAAGAAATAGTGGTTTTGTCTTAATGGCTAAGCAATAGTTTAGAATTTATTCTTTAATATAGGGTCAATAACTGAGTTTGATTTTAAAAAAATTATTGAATATTATTGGCCCACTTTCTTCACATTTAAAATCAGAGAAAATTTTATTATGGTTAAATGACTTTAACTGTGTTGAACTGGATTAAAAGTAAAGAAAAATATTCTGGGGAGATGGTACATAACTCGTTTTCAAAGAGAAAATTTCCACGGCCATGGAAAGTAATAGCATCATTCTCCGACAATATTGCCCTACTTAATTTTTTTAACAATAATAACAAAACTGGTGCTCTGAGTTTGACATATTTTGAAATAATTTAACAAAATTTTCTAAGGTTTAATACTTAGTCCTTAGACTGTAAAGATGTAATAAATGCAAATTTAAAATTTTTACAGTTTGAAAATCATGCAGAAGTATCAAGCCATTTCTTGAATAGGAAAAAAAATCGTTTCAGTATGAAAAAGGCAATACTATGATTTAGGGCTAAACTTGGATTATAAGGATAGGAAACATAATTACATCAGTAATATTACTGCCTAAATTGTAAAACAAAAGGAAACACTGCAATGTTATAACATTCTACCAGCATTATATAAAATTCTGGTACTCATTTGTGATATTTTAGTAGATATTTTAATATTCTGTTATTGAATTGCTTTAATAGCATCACAGTCTGTGTCCTATTACTGACTTCCACGAACAGCATGAGACAATTGGGTCTTGGTAATGCAGTCGTAGAACAAAGTGGTTTATCATATAAATTGGTATCCGTAGGAGTAAATAATTCTGATGAGATTTACCTCATTTATTTTAAGAAATAAAATAGTATCACTAGATTTCACAAAGCATAATTAAAATCCTAATTGAAAATGCCATGTGCTACATGTGTACTGTCTGTCATCTCACTTTTTTAGAGTTCTGCCAGTATTTTAAATACATCTTGCAAGGACACTCTACTAGCAAGACAATTCCTTTGTGATCTTTATACCTAGCAATGTAGATCAAATGTTTGATAATTCGTTTCTTTGTATTATAAAAATAATTGTAAGTGAATATAGAATTAGTTTGTTATGAAAATTGATAATGGTATTAGCAAAAAAGTTGACCGAGATATTAGAGTACATAATTAAGCTTTCCTATGTGGTTTTATAGGTAGAATTAACTCTACGTATTAACTCTTTCTTTCTGGCACTATTCACCTTGTTAATCTTAACAATATACACACTAGTTTCTGATTGTCTGAATTAATGCAACTTCACATGAACAAGAGATTCGCTTAAACAGTCAAACAATCATGTTTATTATCATATTTGTTTTTATACATCTCTGTCAGAAAAAAATAAAATAAATCTAAGCTGTAATGTTTTTAGTCAGAGAAACTGAAACCAGTTAAAATCGGTAAAGTATATAAAATTACTCATACTTAATAAGAAACCGTACTGCTGCTAGTCCCTTTTATGACTGTTCAATAACGTGACTTTAGATTCTATATATTATGATAATAGAGCATTGCAATTTTATGTCAGAATTATAAATCGAAGGGAAATGTTTTGCCTTATACCACAAAAAGAAAAACAGGTTTGTTTGGCTTGTAAAAGGTCCTCCTCAGTTTGCTACCCACTAAATGTGTGATACTTGATTAGAAATGTCATCAAAAGAGAGGGAGCAGAACGTTATCAGTCCAATAACTAAGAGATGTTTTGTCCTTATTTACGACTGTTATATTAATCAGAACGTTATACGCTACAAAATGTGTATTCATTTTTCAGGTTTACAATAAAGAATAGGAAAAAAAACTGCACAGAATATAAAGTATGGAAGTGCTCACAAGGATCAGCTGTGGCCTTATTATGTTTTCCACCCATAGTTTTGTTTATTTGTTTTATTTTGTTTTCACAACAAGCTATGAAATGGTCATACATTTGTATTCCCTAGGCTGATGCTAAGACACACCTTTTTCCCCCTAAAAATTTGCTCACAGAAAATAATATGTTTTTTATTAGACCAGTTGTGGTCTAATATACAAATATATATATTTGTAATTTATAAATGAACCTTTGATATGTATCAAGTATGAACCTAACATAAACCATATTACCAGTTGTTAGTATTTTAACATTCTGATACATTACTAAAAATACAGTAAATACAACAGTAAATCTTAATGTGTTATCTTCAAAATGTTTCATTTTTGCATTTGAATTGTTCTCAGAGGGCTTATTTGAAAGCAAGTGTTAAAGCTCACTGGGAGGATGGCCGTTATCTTCAGCTGCTCCCCATTCCTTCCTGCACCCACTGAAAGCTGGGATGGAGGAAATGAGCTGATCTGATATAGCCCAGCTGAGGCTGAAGCTTCCTTTGCCAAGTCTTTTGGAGAACAACAGCAGAGAATTTCTTTTCTTTAAACTTAGGGACTTAAGACAACTTTGAAAGGCTAATTAATGATTAGGTAAAATGGGTTATTTTGGATAAACATGAAAGAAAATGTACCCAAATGACTCATCATAGTTGATATTTGAATAAATAACATATTCAAGACATTTTTATTAAAATCTTGTCACGTATCTCGTTTTAAGATCAAAGATACCTCCAAGCCTCTTGAAGGATTAATTTTTACTTTTTTAGTGAATAATCTTACACTTCTACGTTTATATAATTTTCAAAATAAAACACATTAAATATACGGCACACTGTTTTTTTACTTTATGAGTCAAAATATTTCTTTAAGATGTGGTGATCGGTCTCATTCAAACTAAGAGCATCGGAGCTCTTTTTTGTGGTGCCTCGGAGGTGATCGGGTGCTTCAAGGGTGAAGCTGAACGTCTTTTTCCCAGTTCCTGGCTGCCAGAAACTCACTGAAGTGTATGATGAAGGCAAACTTTGCACGTTTTATGAGAAGTGTGTGGCCAGAGAAGTTACTGCTCATGTTCCAGGTGAAGAATGGGTGGGTTATTTGGTTAGAATCAGTAGCAGGAATGACAGACAAGGCTTCCCTATGAAGTGGGGTGTCCCGATCCATGGTTGTCTGCCGGCTCCTGGGCAAGGGTCATTCCTGTTAACAGATCAAGGACTGGAGAAGAAAACACAAATGTGTTTGGGTTTGCATTGTGGATGCCGATCTGAGCATTCTGAACTTGGTCAGTGTAAAAAAAGGAGAGAATTATGTTTCTAAACCTACTGATACATAAACAAAGGTAAGAAACCTAGGACCAAAGTGCCCAAGATTCAAATCCTCGTTACTCCACGTGTCTTGCAACAAATGTGGGCATGTTACTCTGAAGAAACAGCGTATTAAGAAACATAAGCAAGAGGCAGCAGAATATGCTAAGCTTTTGGCCAAGAGAATGAAGAAGGCCAAAGAAAAATGCCAGGAACAGATTGCCAAGAGACAGAGGTTGCCGTCTCTGGGAGTTTCTACCTTTAAGTCTGAATCCACTCAAAAATGAGCCTTTCTAGGGGCACCTGGGTGGCACAGCGGTTAAGCGTCTCCCTTCGGCTCAGGGCGTGATCCCAGCGTTATGGGATCGAGCCCCACATCAGGCTCCTCCGGCATGAGCCTGCTTCTTCCTCTCCCACTCCCCCTGCTTGTGTTCCCTCTCTCACTGGCTGTCTCTATCTCTGTCGTAAATAAATAAAATCTTAAAAAAAAAATGAGCCTTTCTAAGAATAACAAATAAGGTATCAAAAAATAAAATAAGGTAAAATAAGACAAATGGAAATTAATGTTCCTTATCACAAAGATGTCCCCAGAACCTGTGAATGTATTTAGTTTTATGACAAAGGGGAGTGATGATTGAAGACAGAATTAAAGTTGCTACTCAGCTGACCTTAAGATAGGCAGATTACCCAAGACAATCCAGATGAACCTAATTTAGGTGCAAGCGTACCTATAAATAGGAGAGGGAGGCAAAAGCGTGAGTTGAAAGATGTGACTAAGGAAAGAAAGTGTAGTAAGGTATAACGTTGCTATTACTAGGGATGGGGGAAGGCTGCTGTGAATGTGGGCATCATCTAGGAACTAGAAAGGGCAAGGAAACATATTATACTGTGAGGACCCCAAAAGGAGTGCCATGCTGCTGACACCTTGGCTTTCTTTTGGTTGAGTGAGACCCCAGTTGGATTTCTGAACTACAAAACCGTAAGTTGGATACATTTTTGTTGTTTGAAGCTACTACGTGTATGGAGATTTGTCAAAGTATCAATAGGTAACTAGTGAAATACATGATATTTTTTGTATCGTGGAAAAAATGAATAAAACATTGTAAATCTGCATATATATTTACTGCATAACGTGAATTGACAAAAACCTTAGTTGAGGGGCGCCTGGGTGGCACAGCGGTTAAGCGTCTGCCTTCGGCTCAGGGCGTGATCCCGGTGTTATGGGATCGAGCCCCACGTCAGGCTCTTCCGCTATGAGCCTGCTTCTTCCTCTCCCACTCCCCCTGCTTGTGTTCCCTCTCTCACTGGCTGTCTCTATCTCTGTCAAATAAATAAATAAAATCTTTAAAAAAAAAAAAAACCTTAGTTGAGTCAGTGTGACATACGGTTGACAATTTAAAATATGCCCTTGGTCTCTCTAATCCCATTTCTGGGAGTTTATCCTAAAGTTCCTTTTACATATACAGAAAATGATATATGCACAAAAATACTGATTTTGAGAAATTTTTTCAACTTAAAATATTTGAAATAAGTGAATATAAATCGGGAGATATAGCTTCATGAGCATTGGTGCTTGTGTGAGTGAATTGCTTTTATAGACTGTGACAGCTATCGCTTCAGAGAAAGATACATTGGCACATGGAGGCAGATGAAGGTTAATTACTTTCAAAAGTACAGATTTTTGAAAAATTGTGTGTTGTACCACGTGTACAAACAACTTCTTAGAAATGGGTTTAAAATTCATATACTGAATTTCAGGGCTAATGGTGGTAATTTTTTTTTAAGGCTACAGGTGTGTGGGTGACAGAAACGTAAGGATAGTTGGTTTTCCAACTGTAGCCCACTTTTTGTCGAGGATAAAGTTAGGTTTTGCTGACCTATTCTTACATTTTACTTAAATCGTGAGAGAGAAAATTGTAAGAGTTTTCTTTGTCACAAGATTAGCGAAAAAAGAAACATGAGAAACAGAGTAAACAGATACTGCAAAACAGCTGATTATCTTGTTTGGAACATAAGGAAGTCATTGGCACTCTGATTGCCCTTCTAATGGGCCAGTCTCCAGGTGTATCAGCATAACAATACTGAAAACAAACGTCCCATCATAGGAAGGGCTTGTGCTGAAGGTGAATTGTTATTTTTCACTTGGGAGTTCCAAATGAGATGACTATATGGGTAGATAGATCTCTTCCAATGGTGCTGTAGGTATGGTAAGAAAAATCATCTATTTACACCTGCTGTTTTTAAAGGTAGAAGGGAGGATGGAAACTCTCCTGATGAAACAGTTACACTGTCCACACAGCCACATTAGACTACTCTGGCATTTCGCCCACTGAAGAAGGTTTTAATAAAGAACCTCAGATAATGCCTAACGTCAGCAATGGGAAGAATACTTACCAGGTTGAAAATTTGAAGCAGCCACTTTAATCTTGGTTCCAGATTCCCCACAAAAATATTGTGGTGGATGGCTGTATGAATCTCCTAGGAAATGCTTGTGTGTCATGTGTTGCAGAACAGCTCTAAGGGTCCTAGACCTGTGGCTATACACAGGATAGACTGGTACCAGTGGGCCGGACAAATTGATAATACATAGTAGCTTGGCACTTGGTGGGGTAGAGCTTGGAGGAACAGCTTTGTTTTCCCTAAAATGAAAATGAATCTAATGTTGAGAGACCCAAGAAAAAGAAAAAAAAAAAATCACAATAAGGACTAGGGTGCACAATAGTGAATTATCTCCTAAAGATCATGAATATGTTCTTAGCTATACTTTGAATTTTTATTTAATTTTACATGAAATTTTATGTAATACTGATGCATGTACCCAGTAAGTTAATAGAATGAAGATACTGACCTGTATTAAGATTCCATGAATTTTGGGGGCACCTGTGTGGCTTAGTTGATTAAGCATCTGACTCTTGATTTTGGCTCAGGTCATGATCTGAAGGTCATCGGGTCGAACCCCATGTTGGCCTCAGCACTCAGTGGGGAGTCTGAGATTCTCTGTCCCTCTCTCAAATAAATAAATAAAGATTTATGAAAAGTTGCCAGTTTAAATTTAGTATTTTGTCTTAATTTTTTTTAAAAAGGTGCAATATAGAATGAAGTGCTTCAAAATGCATAAACATCTCTTTACACTCCAATTAGTCAGGATTGAGATTCATGAATATAGATCTACTATGTTAAAGTACTCTTAGAGCTTTTGAAATTCTTGGCATATGATTACAAATGCTGTGATTACTGCTCTGAAAAAAGATGACAAACAATCTATATAAAATTTTACTTATTATATATGAACCTATCTAGAAGCCCAATTTTGGTAAAATTTAGCTTTTAAAAATTAAAGAAGAAGTTGTTGGAGCACTGGAAATTTTCACATAAAGAGCTAGATTTACGGAAGCTGACCCCCTTCTAGTCTATGCAGCCTCTATGCTTTCAGAGAAAGCAATTTTAAGTGTGTCACAAGGTCAGCTGTGGACTATGAAGCAGTAAATCCACATTTTTGCCAGTTTAGTTTCATTGCAGCGTTATATACTTTCACTGGAGAAAAGGAGATGAAAGGAGAAATAGGATCTGCTCAGCTTTAGGCCTGATAAAGGGAAATTAGTTCCATCAGCATATGTAAATACCCATTTCCTACCACTAGACCTAACAAACTCTTAGAGCCAAAGGAAGCCTAAATGTCAATTTGTATAAGCTTGTCTTTGCATTATGGGTTGGATACCGTCCTCCTCAGTGGTTTACTTGAAAACAACCAACTACAGACAAAACTGGGACTTGAATGTATGTTTCTTTATTCCCTAACAGACTAAGCATCTCATACTTGTCTCTTACATCGATTTTCTTGAGGGACTGTCACTGTCCTATTACACCTTTCTGATTGTCTACCAATTTCAGAAACTCAGATATGAAGAGAGGGCTTCTGACCTAGGTCCTCACTCAGTTTTCTTTGGGGAAATTTAACTTACTGTAAAATTATGTGTTGACTTACTGGAATAGTATCCAGTTAGAACTTAATCATGTTAAGGTAATATGCTGAAGAAACTTCTTTGAGTACAGCTATTGAAATTGCTATCCTTTCATAGTAATTCTAAAATAACTAAGTTTTATCATAGGTTACCCAAAAACATGATGCCTCTAAGAATTTAACTTTGGGGGTCAAGAAATAGTTGTTAGTAATCATTTTAAAGGAAAATCACAAAATCTGGAGGTGGGGTGGTTGTTAAGGGCAGTACTGTGATAGATGAGGGGTGAGCAGATGAACAGATGGAAAATAAATGAATGAAAAGATGACTGAGTTGTTGGAACACATTTCACTTGTAACCTCAAATCATGAATACAATCTCAGGAACTTTTATCATGGACTAAATATTATTCTTGTGTAATAATAAAGAATAAAATCCAGAGACTGACTCTACAAATCACAACCGTCTAGAATCTTTTAAGTGACGTTAAAATTTTGATCAGGACAGACAACATTAACAATTGGACTGCCTTATGGAACCTTCTGAAACAGACCACAGTTTGCCTGCTGAAGAAGGTCTCTGTCTTTTAGAGACAAGGCAAAATCCCCTTGTAACAAAGCATGTACTCTTTGCTGAGAATAAAGGCAAGGCAAAATGCTGAATCAGTGGAGAAAGAAAAGAATGATAACATGAGGAATTAGAGGAATTTGCTTTTGTCATATATAAGTGAATATATTTATACATACATGCTTTTAAGGGTGCTCATAGAAAACTAACACACCTTTGGTTCTCACTTACGGTGTTTTTTTGTTTTTGCGATTCTTTTACTAATTCCTGCTCTCAACTTGCAAGCACAGAGTCAGATGCTACCCTAGTAACTTGCTGGTTTGGCAAGCACAAAGGTAATCTAGAATCAATCCATTTAATAAAAAATAAATAGATGTAAAGCATTTTGCTCAATGTGGAGTATAAGTCCATGAGTTTGGGAGCAGAAATTCATAATTTAGTCTATTAGGTATTATCTGCCCATCCAAACCATAACCATAGCCTTTGAAATGACGCAGAAGAAATTCCCTTCAACTTTTCCGGAAGAAATAAACCAGTGTGATAAAGGCCTAAATGTTTGAATGTAAATACAACTGCAATGTAAATATATGGTACTCAAGTCATTACAACATAGATGCTTGTAAAGTCTCAACTTAGTATGTTTAATATTGCCACATCTAATACGCTGGTTACCTTGTACACCAATCCGATTTCTCCACTACTTTCCACTTGAGGGAAATGTCTGTATTACTCTTAAAATAATCCCTTTTATTTTTTTTTAATCATTTCTATTTTTCTGACCTAAGTATACATACTCCAGGACTACAGGACCGTTTGTATGTTTGTAAACTTTGAATAAGGAATTATACAGCATGTATTATTTTGTGTCTCGCTTTTTTCAATTATATTTACATTTTTGAAATGTGTTTAACACATTGTTTCAAAACTTCCCTTAGTGCATGGCATTCCATTATAAAAATATACACAATATTTCTGTTGGCCGCTTGGGTTGTGTCAAAGTTTTGGCTAATACTAATGCTACTACAGCAATAGTTTAGCTGGTTGCTCTATTCCTTGCCAGCACTGAGTATCATCAGACTTTGGAATTTTAGCATTCTTAACAGATGTGAAGCTATGTTTCATTTTTAAATGAATGAAGATTTCCATAATTACCAAGGGGGATATGTTTATTTGGACATTTTACTATAATATTATCCGACTTTGTTACTGCATCAAGCGTTACAGGTACAAGCATTGTATCAGATGTGTTGGTTGCAAATATCTTCTCTCATTCCAAGGGTTATATTTTTACTCAACTAGTCTTACTTGGTGGTGAATAGATTTTCTTAATTTGAATATTGTCACATTTCTTCTTTATTCTTCCAGCTTGTGCTTTTGATAGCCTGTTTTACAAGCTCTTTCTATTCCAAGTTCATGAACATAATCTTATCTACTAACCTCTAGAAGTTTGATAGCTACTTTGTATTATAAATTCAGTTCTATGTTTTATTTGGGTTTTTCTAAGTTACATTTAGTGAATACATATTTCCAGTGTACAATTTGAGTTTTTTAGGTTAAGACAACTTTATTTTAAAATTTATATGGAAACTTAAACATATGTCTCTAAATAACCTATTAAACAAATTGTTTTCCCAAGAGAGAGCATGGTATCTCTCTCCATTGATTTGCCCTTTAAAAAATTCTCTTAGCAGTGTCTTATAGATTTTAGGGACTAGGTTGTCCATGTTGTCTAACAAATTTACTGCATACTACATCATATTTACTGATACTATTTTTAAATCATTTTCTGATTTTCAGTTTTTAAGTAATGAACACATAAAATGGAATTAGCAATTCTACTAACTTATTTTATCCTGTAACATTGTTAAATCCATTACTTTAATTTTTTTTGTAGATTCTTTGGAATTATCTATGTAGGGAATTAGGTTTTCTGGTAATAAAGACGGGGTTATCACTTCTTTTCTAATTTGTACTTATTTTTTTCTGACCTAATTTACCCTAGCTGAGACCTCTGGTGATATGTTTGAACAGAAGATAGAAAAGTAGATGCCTTTGCCTTTTTCTTGGTCTTTGGTTGAAAACAGTGCTTGATCATTAAGTTTGATATCAGGTACTATAGATTGTTCATAAATGATTCTGTCATATTGAGGAAGTTGTCTTTATTCTTGTTTTGCCTTTTTTTTTTAAAAATCTTTATTAGATGTTGAATTTTGTGGGGCGCCTGGGTGACTCAGTTGGTTAAGCAGCTGATTCTTGATTTGGGCTCAAGTCATGATCTCAGGGCCCTGGGATGAAGCCCTGTGTCTGCCTCTGCCACTCTGGGGAGTCTGCCCTCTCTCCGCCTCTCCCCTTGTTCTCTCACAGATAAATAAATCTTTTTAAAAAAATAAGATGTTGAATTTTGCTAAAACTTTTTTCTGTACATATTGACATGATTGTGGATTTTTTTTTTTGTACTTCTGTTTGTTGACATGAATAAAATATATGTGTTGTGTCAAGTTCACATATCCAGGATAAAAACCAGCTGGTCATGATCTACCTGTTTATATATTTTTAAATTTGATTTAATACTCTTTAGGAATTTTGATGTATGCTCATGGAGGATATTAGTCTACAGTTTAGGTGTAATGCCTTTTGCTGGTCTCGGTATCAGGATAATTCTGGTTTCAGAGAAATGTTAGAAAATGTTTGCTTTCCTATATTTCCTGCTTTCCCTGTGAAACCATCTAGATCTGGAATATTCTTTATGGAAAGTTTTAAACTATGAATCAATATGTGTAATCTATTTATGACTAATCAAGTTATCTATTCCTTCTTGAGAATTTTGGTAGTTTATTTGTCTTCAAGTAACTTATACATTTTATTTAACTATGGAATATATTTCTACAAAATTCTTTATAATAGTCCTTTATTATACTTCAAATACCGTTAAGATCTCCAGTGATAACTCCTCCTACCATTCTTGACAGTATCTGCTTGTTATTTCCACAATTTTCCTTTTTTGATAATTCTGACAAGAGACTTAGCAAATGTATTGATCTTTTCAAGTAATGAGATTTAGGTTTTCTGTTGTGATTCTCTTTTCTATTTGATTTTCTTAAAAATGATTGCCTTTTTCTGCTAGGATAGAGTTACCTTGCTCTTAGGAAATGCAGGTCATACATTTGAAATTGTTTTGTTTTGTTTTTAAATACGGGTATTTAGAAGCTTTATCTGCATCCCACTGTTTTGAACATACCATATTTTCTCTTCATTTTGTTAAAAGTATTTTGTAATTTGCCTTATAAGACCTTGTTTGAGCCACAGAGGATTCAGAAATACATTGTTTAATTTTCAGATATTTTGATACTTGTCACTTTCTCTAATATCTAATTTATTACTATTATCAATGGAAATGCTTTGTATTTTAATTTTAAATTTATTGTGACATTGATTGCTTCATACTAGGTTTGTAGACATTTACACATTTAGTTTTGTTGGGCTATATTGGTGAATTGATCCCTTTATTACTTAAAATTATCCTCTTCATATTTGGTTACATTTTATACTCTCAAATCTATTTTGTTTTGTCTTAATGTATGAGTCCACATTTATCTTCATTAGTGTTTGCATGGCATATTTTTCCCCCATTTTCTATTACTTAACCTGAGTTTGTTATATTTAAAGTAATATTCTTGTAGACTCCATTCTCTGGGATTTCTAGAAACCTAGGCCCCCTCTGACTTTACTGTAAAATCAGCCCAGCTCTGTTGAACTCCCTCTGGTTGGCCTAAAATTCTTTCTAGGTAAAGGGCTGCATTAATCAGGGTTCTATTCATTTATTCCCCTTTGCTCATGGATCACTATTTTATGCTTCCTATTAATCAATGCCTAAAAACCATGTTTTCATGTTTTGTCTGGCCTTTTGGCTGTTAAAGGTAGGCTAAGTATGTTTTCTGTTACTTCATCATGGAATGAGGGAGATTATAATTTGGTATGTATAGACCTTGAGATATTTCAAAGATTCAGGTTTTCAGTGAGATTCAAACAACCCAGAGGTCTTACCTTGTATCAAGCATTACTGTTTGTTTCAAGGTTATAAGTAATTGGAATATACAGGGAAGAGGTACAGGAACAGCAACACAACTAAATTTTTCATTTGGGGCTACAGTGAGAGCAGCCTAAACTCTGTCCAGGTTAAAATACTAAGTCTCCAATAATATATGCAATCATATAATTTTCATAGTAGAGTCATTTTGAACATGAAACCTCTCTGTTTTATTCTCCTAGTGTACATGAGGGGTTTACAAATTACAGCCCATTGCCCAGATCTGGGCTGCAGCATGTTTTTCCATGGCCTATGAGCTGCAAATACCATTTATATTTGTAAATTACTGTTAATTTTTTTTTTTTTTTTTAGAGACTGCATGTGGCCTACGAATCCTAGTATGTTTACTATCTGACACCTTACAGAAAGAAGTTTGAGTCCTGGCTTATGTGATGAACTATAGATTCCATAAGCAATATGAATAAGCTACATATATATTGCCCAGACATTTGTTTGTTTGCTAAGAGGTCTGTCATCATTCTTACAAGGAGGTTTGAGTAGGTTACCTTATTATTTCCTGGGAGGACAATCTCTGTACCATAAGCAGAGGCAACGGATAAATTGCAAACTTGCTGAGTCACTCCATCCTTCTTGAAAGCATGATTATACTAATTTACTAACTTGAATAATTTATTTATGGATCATATTAATTTACATAAACATATAAATCATGAATACTTCTAATCTTGATATTTAGTTTCCATTTGTCATCTTACTGTACTGGCTAGGACCTTCAATAGAGTATTGAATAGAAGTGCAGTAAAAGAAAAATTTTATTTCCTAAAATACTTGCCAAGAGTTAATTAATTTTTAATCAAAAGAGCAATTTTTTTTTTGTCTCAAATGTAGAAAATTGCACTGAAAGTCTTTTATTTTCATTTATCACCTTTGCTTTAATTTGTTCTGCATTTAAAGTAGGGGGAGGGGCGCCTGGGTGGCACAGCGGTTGAGCGTCTGCCTTCGGCTCAGGGCATGATCCCGGCGTTATGGGATCGAGCCCCACATCAGGCTCCTCCACTATGAGCCTGCTTCTTCCTCTCCCACTCCCCCTGCTGGTGTTCCCTCTCTCGCTGGCTGTCTCTATCTCTGTCGAATGAATAAATCTTTTAAAAAAATAAATAAATAAATAAAAAATAAAGTAGGGGGAGGGAAAATTAGGGCATTGTTTTTAGCCTTTGTGTTCTTGTAAGACATGTATTAAAGGGTACAAATTTCTTTTTAAGTATAACTTTGCATTCCTCAAATTACATATAATATTATGGTTGCTATTGAAGTCAATATACTTAAATTATGATAGCTTTTTTGAAAATTCATTAAGATTCTATTTAAATGATCATGTTCTCTGCAAATAAAATTGTTCTAACTTTATACATTAAATTTTTTTACCTTTTTTGATCTTGTTTTTTCCTCCCTCCCTCTTTATTTATTGTTATTTCCATTCTCTATCTACAGAAAATGCTACATAGAAGTCATTGGAGTTGAAACCTTTGTTTCATTCCCAATTTCCAATAGCAGGGAAATATAGTTAGCATTTGAATATTTAAATTGGGCTTTAGTCCTTTATTAGTATTGGTAATTTCTGCCACATTGATTTTTCTTAATCTTTGCTTTTAATAGTTTATCAATCTTATCTTTTTAAAGAACCCACTTTTGTTTCATTGACTTTTTAAACTATTCTTTGTCTTTTTTTCTTTGATTTTTTTTTAATTCTACTTAATTTGAATCTCTGTTGTTTTATGGTGAAAGTTTAGATTTTTTTAGAAATATTGATATTTAGGGGCGCCTGGGTGGCACAGCGGTTAAGCGTCTGCCTTCGGCTCAGGGCGTGATCCCGGCGTTATGGGATCGAGCCCCACATCAGGCTCCTCCACT
>NC_048220.1:75811609-75961712 GCF_002007445.2 Ailuropoda melanoleuca | reverse complement strand
AAAAAAAAAAAAAAAAAAGAAATATTGATATTTAAGCTTTTTCACATGAGGTTTAATACTGTGACTATCCCCTCAAAGCGCTGCTTTAGTTATATTGAACACATTTTGATGTATTGAATTACCCTCTTAATTCCTTTTAATATATTATTTTCCTTGTGATTTCTTTGACATGACGGTATTAAGTGATGCACTGTTAAACTTTGTGATGTTTGGGAATTTAGTTGTGATCAGAAAACTTAAGCTGTGATTCAAATTGTTTTAAATTTATTGAAATATTTGAAAGACTAAAAAAAATCCACAGTGAACTGTATTAGTGTATCTTTCTTTTTCACTTAAAAGGCGATGTATTATATAATGGTGTTGAGGAGTGTATTCTATATGTCTGCCCTATTGTCTTAGGGTCTATTAATATTGATCATGGTTCCTATATATTTGATTTTTTTTTTTTTTTTGGTCTGCTAGATAGATTCGAGAGAAGTTTTGAAATCTTGAACTATATTGGTGGATTTTTCTCTTTCCCTATAATTCTGTTAGATTTCATATATAAAACTTGGTTATCTGTACCTAATTCTGATTGTTATATATTATTGATCGATTTTACCACTTTATCATAAAATATTTCTCCTTCCACTTAATATTTTGACCAGTGGTGGCATGCTATGTGCTTTTCCCCCACATTCGTGTACTCTGTACATTTACATGACTTTATAGTCCATGAGGGTTGGTAATAGGCAGTGTACTTTGGGTATCACTTTATAATCGTATTTAGGTGCCATGTTTTTAATTGAAATGTTTATACCATTTAGTTTTCACACAATTTATAAAATAGTTTGGGTATATCACTGGTTATTTTCTATTTGTTCCATTTGATGTCTGGTTTGGGTTACTTTTTTATTCCTTCTATTAATTTACTGTTCTTAAAATCCCTTTATCTCTACTATTGACTTATAATGCACCTTTGTCTGTACATGCATAAATGAGGTTGCTCTATGGTTTTCATGAGAAGTCTGAAAATTATAATCTACCTTAAAGTATTGTACTGCCTCATATATATGTTAGTAACTTAAAACTAATTCATTAATTCATTTCTTCACATTTTTGTGCAGTTGCCATATTTTTACTTTACTTCTGAATACTTAAGAATCACATAATTTAGTTCATGTCTACGTGTGTGTTCATGTGCTAATGTGCCTCTCTGCGTGTGTCTGTGCGTGCGTCCGTCTGTCCGTGTCTGTTTCTTCGTGCCCGTCTGTGTGTCTGCACGTCTGTATGCACGTGTGTGTGTGTGTGCATCAGTGCACACGTCTGTGTCTCAGTCTCTCCATGTGTGCACGTGTTTGTGTCTGTCTCTGTGTGTATGCATGTCTGTCTCCATGTGCAGATGTGTCTGTCTCCATGCGAGTCGGCGTCTGTCTCTGTGAACCTGTCTGTGAGCGTGTCTGTGTGTGCGCGTGTCTGTGTATGTGTCTGCCTGTGTGCATGTCTGTGCATGAGTGTATGTCTGTGTGTGTGCCCATGTCTGTGTCTGACTCTGCATGCCCACGTGTGTGTGTATCTGTCCATCTCTGTGTGTGTGTGTGTGTGTGTGTGTGTGTGTGTGTGTGTGGAGAGGGAAGTCCCTCTCTCTGGTTGTGTGTTGGGGGTCTCTCTCGGTCTCTGTGCATCATCTCTCTGTCTCTGTCTCTCACCGTAACTCAAGTAACAGTATAATTTATTTTCTACGAAAAACTGCCTTAAACCATTTTCTGGAGTTCATCTTATTGCCAATAATTCTCTCAGCCTTTTTTTGTGCCTGAAAAAGACTTGATTTCACTTTAACGTTTGTGTTTTCACTTTGTCAAGAATTCTGGGTTGACAGGTTTTTATTATTTTTTTTTAATACTTAAAAATGCATTTTAATGGTCTCCTAGATTACGTACTTTTTGATGAGAAATCTATTGTAATGATACATATTCCTTTATATGCAATTTTCTCGTGCCTACTCTTAAAAAGAAATCTTAATAACTGTTTCTCAGCAATTCACTTACTATGTGCCTTAGTGGATTTTTCTTATAATTCTGGTTAGGATTTGATTCTGCCTAGGAATTTTTTTCCAGGATGTATGTTTTAATAGTTTTTATAACCTGTTACAGTATTTCTTCAAATGACATTCTCATATTTATATTCTGATATATGTTGCCCCTTCCCCTCAATCCAACTTCCCTTGTCGTCTCTGCATGAACTTTAGTTAAGTATATATTATACCACTTATAGCTTCAGTTCTTTATTTTCCTTCAGGCCACTGATCCTCTGCTCATTTATTTTTCAATGTTTTTTCTAGCTTTATTTAAGATTTCTGTTGCTTTTAGATTAAGAATCAATAATCATCTCTTCTTCCCTATCAGCTTTAATTTCATCCATTGGGGATATGTTTGTTTGTTTGTTTGTTGGCATCCTATATTGTATTTTTAATCTTTATAATTTGAGTTTTGTCTTGTTATTTTCTTCTAATTTTCTTAGATTTTTATACATAAAGAGCATAATCTAAAATTGCTTTCCGTTCTTTCTGCTGATTCCATTATCCATTTCCTTCCTTATTCTGTTTGTATTGTTTTTTTCTTTTGATTTTTGTTTACTCCTCGTAAGTATAGTAATTATTAGATTTTAAATACTGAGTACTGTAATTTATTTTATATCTTTAAGGAATGCTTAACTTTTTCTTGCAGGTAGTTAGATTGCATAATAACCAGCTTGACCATTTCAGCTTGTTTTAATGTTCTTTCTGTGTGGTTCTGTGATTGCTTTTATTCTAGAGCTAATTGAGTTCTAATTCTAAGGCAGAACATTTAGTTTTCTGCTCGTTATATTGTTGATTCATTCTTCACTTGGGCTGGTAAAAACCAACAATTCCCAGCCCTATTTTAACACGGGTAGTTGTTAATCTTACAATTAGAATGTACTAGTGACTTCTTTTTCTAAACTTTGTCTTATCTACCCTTGGTTCCTTTCACCCTATGCTTGCAGATTGGTATTCAGCCAAAGACTCACGGGGAACCCCCATGCAGATTTCTATAGTTCTTTCTTTGCGGATCTCTAGCAACTCGGCTATTTTGCCCTATGAGTTCTAGCCATTTCGTTTTCCCTGAACTCCAGTCTCTGTATTTTCTTTCAAGAAAGAGGTCTGTAACCTGTTTAGGATTCCACTGAGAATAGGACACTAAACCAAATATTAATGCTTGAACCCTGTGTGCAATGAGTCTGCATCAATACTTGAAAAACTACAATTGGTTTTTCTCATTTAAAAATTCAAGATATGGGGCGCCTGGGTGGCACAGCGGTTGGGCGTCTGCCTTCGGCTCAGGGTGTGATCCTGGGGTTATGGGATCGAGCCCCACATCACGCTCCTCCACTATGAGCCTGCTTCTTCCTCTCCCACTCCCCCTGCTTGTGTTCCCTCTCTCACTGGCTTTCTCTCTGTGTCAAATAAATAAAATCTTTTAAAAAAATAAAAAAAATTTCAAGATAATTATAGATTCATATACAACTGTAAGAAATAATACAGACATACCATGCATTCTTTGTCCCAGTAACAACATTTAGCAAAATCACAATATCACAACCAGGAGATGGACATTAATCTAGTTAGAATCCCATATACTCCTCCACTCCTCCAAAGATCCCTCATGTTGCTCTTTTACAGCTGTATCAGGCAACCACTAATTGATTCTCCATCTCTACAATTCGGTCATTTCAACAATGTTAAAAAAAAATGAAATCTTATGTTTATAACCTTTCAGGATATTCCATAATTCTATAATTCTCTGGACATTCATCCCCAATGTGTTACACACACCAATAATCCATTCCTTTTTGCTGCTCTGAAGTATTTCATGATACGGATGTACCAGTTTGCTTAACCATTAACCAATAAAAGATGTCCGTGTTTCCAGTTTTTGGACATTATAAATCTGCCAGAAGACATTTGGTACAGGTTTTAGTGCTAACGTAATGCTTCATTTCTCTGGGACAAATGCCCAAGAGTGTCATCACTGCTTGTATGGTCATTGTATATTTAGATTTAAGAAACAGTCAAACCGTTTTCCAGAGTTGATCTACCATTTTACCTTTCCAACAGCATTGTAGAGAGTTCTGTTCTTTTCTACACCCTTGCCAGCGCTTGGTGTTGTCGCTTTTTTTTAAAAATTTCAGCCATTTAGGTGTGTACTGATATCTCAATGTGGTATTAATTTTCATTCCCATAATGACTATGATGTTGAACATCTTCATATGTTTTGGTCATCTGTAGACCCGCTTTGGAAAACTTCCTACATATGTTGCCCATTTTCTTTCTTTTTTTTTATGGTAAGATAATTTTGCAGTGTTATTTCTTTTTTTATTAATAATATTTTTTTTATTATGTTAGTCACCATACAGTACATCCCGAGTTTTTGATGTAAAGTTCCATGATTCATTACTTGTGTATAACACCCAGTGCACCATGCAATACATGCCCTCCTTACTACCCATCACCAGCCTATCCCATTCTGACCCCCCCACCGAAGCCCTCAGTTTGTTGCCCATTTTCTAATTGAATTTTTTTGTTCTTTTATTACTGGCCTTTGTCAATATATTACTGACCTAGTCTAGATACTAGTGTTTGTCAAATATGCAGTTTGAAATGTTTTCTCCCACTAGGGAGTTTTTTTTTTCTTTTTTTCTTTCTTCATCTTCTTAATAGAGTCTTGCACTGAGCAAAAGTTTTTAATTTTGAAATCTAATATTTCAGTTTTTACTTTACGTATCATACTTTGGTGCCGAGTCTAAGAAATTCTGCCCATCCCTAGATTTAAAATGTTTTCTCCTATATTTTTCCTGAAAATTGTAGAATCTATATTTAAGATTTTTCTCTGATCAATTTTTAATAATTTTTGTAAGGTGTGAAACTTAAGTCAGGGTTCATTTCTATTTCGCCTATGGGGGTCCAGTTTCTCACCATTTAAAAAAAAAAAGTCGTTACTCCTCCGTTGACTTACTTTTATTCAGTTGGGCCTATTTGTTTCAGTGTATTTTGGGCTCTTTGTTCCATTGATCTGTACACTTATCCCTCCACCATTATCACACAGAATTGATTATTGTGGACACTAAAGTTTTGAATTTGTATAGCTTAAATGAGTTATCCTAGTTCTATTTGCTGTTCCATATAATTTTAGAATAATTTGTCTAGGTCTTTAAAAATGTGATTTTGAGAGCAATTAGGTTAAAACTTTGTGGAGAAAATTGACATTTTTAATTGAGTTTTCCTATCCATGAAGATAGTGTGACTATTTATATCTTTGGATTCATTCATCAGTTGCATGATTTTCAGCACACAAGTCCTGTACATGCTTTGTTAAATTTACACCAATGTATTTAAGCAACTGAAAATGGCATTATATTTTTAATTTTGGTGTACTTGTGGTCATTGCTAATATATCAAATTACAATTTTTTTTTATCATGTCTCTTGTGGCTTGAATGAACTTGCTAATTAGTTCACGTACATGAAATTTCTTGAGATATTCTAAACAGACAATGATGTCATCTGCATATTGAGACAATTTTATCTTTCTATCTATATACCTTGTATCTTCTTTATTTCCCTTATTAGACTGACAAAAAATTCCAGCACACTGTTGAATAAGAGTGCTGACTGGATATCTTTGAGTGTTGATACATCAGATTACACTGATTTTTCAAATATTTCACCAATCTTATTATAGAATAAGACCCAGTTGGTCATGTTGTATAATATATATATATATGTATGTGTGTGTGTGTGTGTATTTTTTTTTTTTACTGTCCTGATTGTTTTAATTCCTTGTCATTTTTTTTTGTCCAGTTGAAAACTGGACATTTTAATACTATAATATGGTAACTCTGGAAATCAAAATTTCCCCATTCCAATTAATAAATTAGTAAGGTCACTGATTACAAGGTCAATATAGAGAAAATAATTGTAGTCCTTGAACCAGAAGTTAACAACTAGAAAATTACATTTAACAAATAATGTCATTTACAGTAGCATCAATGTATTTAAATAACTGTGAATAAAGCTAACAAATGACAGGCAAATTATTCCAAACTACAAAACAGTTTTGAGAAAATTTAAATATATGTATTATATATGTAATATACACAATATAAATGAATAGAAACATTTTCTAAGATTCAAGGCAGTCCTAATTACAATCAGCACGTATGCTTAGTTAAAAGAAACAAAAATAAAACCACCACCCCCAAATTTTCTCAAAGACAAAAATAAGTAGTCCTATCTTTTACATAAAGTAGGTAATTCTCAGTTTCCACAGTGAAATGTAGGAATAAAATTTCCTGAAGTTGACCTTTAGATCTTAACCTTAATTTAAAAATGTTAATCGTTACACTTCAATAGTTAGGATAAAGTGATTGACACACAAATAGCAACAGAACAGAGTCCAATAACAAACCCATATGCACATACAAACTTACTTAAATTGCAAACAAGGTGACACAATAGTGCAGAGAGATAGGATGGCTTTTTCAAAAATGGTGCTTAGTGAGTTATGTTTTTATGTGGAGCAAGATAGGAACCTTGACCTCTGCATTTCTGCAACAGTTTTCATACTACCTTCTGAAAAGAGAAAGTTTTCATTCATATTTATGAAATAACAATACCAGTGTTCCAATTTGCTTGTCTGAATAGCTGAAAAAGAAAGGGAAAACTACAACACTTCCTTTATTAGTATTTTTCTGTAACTATTACCAAAATGGAACTAAAGAATAATTAGAGGAATAATAAATGGATGAATAAATAGATCGGTATTCAAAACTACAGCAGTAGTTTAACTTTCTCTTTTAAAAATGTCCTTTATGCACTGAGTTTCAAAAGCATGCATACAGAAGTAATCTTAGTACTCTGGTGTCATCTTATATATGAATTAGACTTAACAATTTGTTTAACTTTCAGGACTGTTAAGATGAACTTTAAAATACTACTTTCAATATGGCTCAAAAACAAACCTTCAGAAAGTACCAGTCATGTTCTCTATACAAAATTACTTTGCTTTAGCTGTGCATATTCAGGATTAGAGAGGACTGAAAGAAAGGGGTATCTTGATTCCCTTTGCTTTCCGTAGATGAGTCATCACTCTAGGTTCCTCTTGTAGCATGTTCCACTGCCTTCCTGAAGTGATTACATCTGATATAAAAAAAGAATCTACTGGGGCCCCTGGGTGCTTTTGCCTGGGCTCTCTTTCTTGCTTTCAAATAAAAAAAATAACCTACTGATTCAGGAAGAATCTACACGAGGAATAATACATGTCACCTAATTGTTTTCTGTTTGGTGTGGGTTTATTTGTCCTTGGGCTTCTCATTTAAGCTGCTTTTAAATTGTGTGGGGGGAAAAATGCAATAGGCGACTATATCTTTCTCATCACCTAGCTGGCTCTCCAACCCTGATTTCTTCAAATTGGAGTATATGGGAAGATTCCACGAATACCTTACTTAATTTTAATAATTTTTTTCGAGGAACAGAATATATGATTTAGTTCTCTCCTAATGAAAGTATATTGAATATCTAATTGATCTAGCAGAAATATATTGAGGCTTGTTAGGTATTGGTAGCACTCTGCTGCGGCTCTCAATGATGAAGCACGTTCGAAGTGTCTTCCCCTTTGGTCATTAGCAGGGGGATTATTGCAATGGAGAAGACGATGGAGAACACATTTTATAAACTTTTACTCCTCTGGATGGAAAAAACACGAATGAAACAGTGATAGACTTTAAATGTAAACAGATATATTTTAATGAAATTATTTAACTTTTGATTATAATACAGTTGATTACTGTTTTTCTTTTACTAATGCCGCAAGTGTACATGGACTATACTTGGCAACAAATTCAAGAAATTTAGTATCTTAAAAATCTCTAGAGTTTTGGTGGACACGGCATTTAAATTTGAAGGTAAGATTTTCTTTTGTATTATCAGTATCATAATTTTATTCTTCATTGTCAGGCATATTTGGAAATTTCATATTTACCCACTTTAGCTATAAAAATCATATTCCAGTATGAAAATAATACTAAAATAGCCTGTAGTTTTAATTTGGTCATGTTATTCAGTAAACGGAACATCACTTAATTCAGACTTGTATAGTTAGTAACTTGTGTGAGTTACTTGTATTTTATGGCATTTCAGGGCTATGAATGGCGATCTGTGGAAACAGAGTTAGCATATGATCTGGATCTGACGTTGAAAACGCTTTCTTCTCCACTGTTTGGCAAGCTTTACAGAATGTAATTGTTATATATGTTAGGCAGATAATCTGTTTATTTTGCTATAGTGCCATGCACTAAGGTTAATGTGTTGCTAAGGAAAGAGAGGACAGCACTTGATCTGCTTATCAAAGTGATAACTGATTAACTAGTAAGAGCAAGTTTTCCCCCAACGCTACTTTTTATGAATAAAAAATGTGTTAAAAAGTATCTAAAGAAAAAATGAGTTAGTGTTTAGTCATTAGAGCTGATCACCATGATTCTGGATAGGTAACTAAACTGTGGTCCAAATGAAGAAGCTCAAACAAAAAACCCTCAAGGAGAATTTCCTTCGACTTACCCAAGCAAAATTCTGCTTACTACATATCCATTATCTGTTTGTTTTTAATGACATTTTTTAAATTGAAAAAAAAAATCTGTTTTTTATTCCTTGCTTTGATGGCAAAAATGTGTACACATTTCTTCTTAGAATTAGGGCACTTTTAAGGTTAGCTACTCATGTTTGTCTTTATTACACCCTTTTATGAGTGCAGCATGCATTAGTGCTTGCCGAGCTAATGATCTCAAAGTCATTTTGAGGAATTCTAAAACCCAGAATGAAGCCCATTAGAGCTCAGTAGCTGTTCATTTTACACAACAATAGAAGTTCTGATGTCCCTAAACGTGCAGACTATACAGCATAGAATAGAAGCATTTCATCCAACCAGAGGGAACACGTTCCTAATTATACTCCCTAATTACATTGTTTCATTCTACCTGGATTTGGAGTGTCTGTATTCCCTTTAAGGTGTATAATATGACTGTAACTGAACTATTAGAAAAGTACAAAATAATATTCTAGCTGGACTTATTCTTTTTCCTTTTGTTTTTACAGTGATTAACTAAACCGTGGTTAGAAATACCTTCCAGAATAGTCTATTAAATGAAATGAATGATTGATATTTATGTTAGGGGTTCTGTGATGGCTAATGACATTTTCCTTTTAAACGTTGCCACAACAGAGAAATTTGCATTTGGGGCATGTTTGATAACCAATGAAGTGTTATTTGTACCACTTCATTTTTTTCTAAAGTGCCAGTTTTCTTGTTACATATTGAATCAATAACTTGTCAACACCCACATGTTTCACTTCTTCCTTCAAAGTAGAATTATTTTTATATTGTTTAAAATGAAGAGACTAGTGGAAGAGTTATTTTGTTTTCCTTAGATGTTTGGTTAAAATCGTTTTCTTGAATTCAGCGTACTGGGGAAATACATACCTTGATATCGCTAACCCTCAAAATAAAAAGTCACCAATCTGCTTCTGATTTAAAGCATTCAAGTTTAACTTAGCGTATATTTTAAATTCTTTCAGATCTTTATCATTCATCTGGGTTATGCTTTCTGGAATTTATTGAAAATCTTTTATTTGAAATATTAAGTTTATAACCTGTAGCATGTAATACAAGCACCCATGTGCATAAACACTAAAAATCATCAGTATTATTTTTTAAGTCTCTCTTCTAATGGGTACAACGACAAGCACTTAATAAAACTATTTCTTTGTTTCTTTAGATTTTCTGAGGTTTATATCCCTTGGTTCACTGTGACCGACGGACATTCATTTTCAGGTTTTGCAGAACAGTTCATGGTGCTACTGATAAGACATATGCTCACAGTGAAATCGTTGTCTGGTGCTTAGAGCATAACGTCCCTTCACACCTAAATAGTACGTAGATTCATCAAAGTACCTAACTTAATAGACAATCAACTACATCTTGCTAAAATCAGTTTTTTAGCCAACCGCCATTCTTAAAGATCAAAAGAAACTGTCTGACAATGATAATAAATATAGCACCAAATCTTGGTTTTACAAAAAGGGTTAGCTTAAGATCTACTTATGATAGGCTGTAACTTCTGAAATATAACAAATAAATTAGATTTAGAATAAATTAGCAGAATTACCAAATGACTATTGACGTTTTAACCCACTGGCTAATAATACATGGGGGGAGCAAGAACCCATATTTTATAGAATTTTTTTCTAAAAGTTTTCAGAACTATAGGGGATAAAGGAAGTATAGAATGTGTATATGTGTGAACTTTTCATGGTACATGGTAACACTAATACATTTGTGATTTTTATATTTTTAATTTCTGTAATATTTTTAAAAAATCTTTGTATTTTTTTTTAAGATTTTATTTGAGGGAGGGAGAGAGAGAGAGAGAGAGAGAGAGACAGAAAGAGATCATGGAGGGGGAGGAGCAAAGGGAGAGGAAGAAGCAGACTCCCTGCTGAGCAGGGAGCCAGATGCGGGCTGGATCCCAAACCCTGGCATCATGACCTGAGCCGAAGGTAGACGTTTAACCAACTGAGTCACCCAGGTGCCCCAAAATACGTCATTATCTTATGTGTTACCAAAGAAGACAAAGAGCAAATCTGGTGATCAAACTAGGATATGATGATTTCTTGCCATATCAATGGTTTTTCTTTACTGTTCAAAGTCTCTTTTCAGGTATTTCACAGGCGCCTTATATGTAGTATATGGGAAAAGGCACTTTCCCTACATTGTACCTCACCCAGTCTTTCAAGCTGGAAATACTGAAGTGTGGTGCTCAATTCCGTCTTCTTCATTACCACTTAAATTCATTTGTAGTGGATTTTATTTAAAAACTTTAAAAAACCTATCACTTATTTTAAATCTGTAATACAACTTAGTGTTAAAATACTGTTTTTTCTTCACCTAGACCCATATGAAGAAAATAAAAATACTTGACTACTCGTTCGTCATAGAGCTCAGTTTTGCTCTGCCAAATTTCAGTTACCTTCTGCATTTTCCATCTTTTTTTCTCTTGTCTACGCGTTCTCACAAATTTCTTCTGAAATATTCTAGATCATGAAACGTCTTCCACTCTGCCTCTTCTGATCTTAAACTCATTTTTTATTTCAACATATTTTGGTGTTGTATATATTCTCTTTCCAAAATTATTAGAAATTGAATGTGTCTCCCATGTTTTGCCTTGCTCTTGGTTTTTGAGTCTAGTTTCTTCCTATGTTTTGTTTTTAGCCATTGGCTGAACAAAATATTTGAAAAATGATATATTTATATAGATACTTTGAAGAATACAGTAAAGTTACTTTGAGGAAATACAAATCTTCTTCGAATGGAAATAACTGTACACTTCTGTAAGGCATCTGGTGGCTTCCCCAATTAAAGATCACATTAAGCCAATTTCAAGACTAAATTTTTTTTGGCAGTTGGAACTGGTTTATGATTTTGCATGGGCTGCCTTTACCCTGAAATTGCTATAATTTGACGTTGTATGTTTGAGGGAGAAATATGTTACCTTTTCTTCATCTCCTTGGATGTTATCCTAAACTTTTATATTCTTCTTGTCCTGAAAGTCCATCAAATAGGTTTTCAAGGTGTGGAGAAGAGAAATACCCTTCCAGCAAGAGTGGTTCTCATGCTTGGCTCCATATCTAAATTCTTGTTTCATTAAATATTAGGACTTGACAACATTTTGATGCTTTCATGATTAAAACAAACAAAAACCAGCACATTTGCCACTGTGTAGCGTATTCAGCAGGAGGATTAATGCAAGTAAACTAGCCCACCAGAAAATGGAAACTGCTCACAGTGTACTTGTTATGATACTTACATGTTTTTTCTAGAATTTGACTTGAGGGCAAATGCTTTGTCTTTTTCCTGCTTGTTTATCTCACTGAACCCACATTAATGCCTTTAATACAGGAATAGCTTATTAGCTATTTGAATTATTTCCTTCATATAATCACAATCAGTGTCCCTAGATAGTAGATAAAATATTCCACCTATATTATCTAGGGACACTGATCATGATTAAATGAAAGAAGTATTAATTCCCAAGTTCAGTTAATGAGCTCTGGAGATGGTACTTGGGAATAAAATACCAGTTGGTCATTAGATTTGCTGTGATAAATACTACATATTGTGTTGGATATGATACTTAACCTGTCAGGTTATTCGTCTGTAAAATGGTATAATAATCACTGTCTGTAGTAAAATGACACCCCACAAGTGGTTAGTATTAGTAAGATGAAAAATAGATACAACATTCATTGAGGACTTGGGATATGTCAGATATTATACTAAATGCTTTACCTGCATTATCAAATGTAATTATACACATCCTTTAAGGTGGGCATAATTATTTTTCCCATTGGAGACAAGAGGAAATTGAGTCTTAATATAGATAATTTACTTGCCCAAGGTGCCAAAACTAGTAACTGGTGATGCACTGGAACAATAACTCAGCTATGCCCCATTCCACAATGAGCACTTAGTAATGGAGTCTATGTAAAATAGAACACGTTATTTAAAAATATATACATGTATTATTGAGATTTAATATTTATTTCCATTTTATTACTAAATTTTGTTTAATGGATCTGCTATCGTTTGAACAATAATTCACAACATTTTACATTAAGTTCTGTAGTCCAAAGCACTTAGAATTTTTTCAGGAAGCAGTATTAACAAAATGTTATATTAGTTTCAGTAAAATATAATAATTCAACAATTCTGTGCATTACTAATTTCTTATCACAATAAATGTACTCTTAATCCCCTTTATCTATTTTACCCATCTCCCCAACACACTTCTCCTCTGGCAACTACCAGTTTGTTCTATAAGAATCTATTTGTCTCTTTTTTCTGTGTGTTTGTTGTTTTTTTCTTTATTAAATTCCATATATGAGTGAAATCTTATAGTATTTATCTTTTTCTGGCTTATTTTACTTAGCATTATATTCTCTAGGTCCCTCCGTGTTGTTGCAAATGGCAACATCGCATTCTTTTTTTATGGCTAATAATCCGTTGTGTATATATATACACCAATACTTGTTTATGCATTCATTTATGGATGGGCACTTGGGTTGCTTCCATATCTTGGCTGTTGTAAATAATGCTACAGTAAACATAGGGGTGCATAAATCTTTCTGAATTAGTGTTTTCGTTTTCTTTGGTTAAATGCTCAGTAGTGGAATTACTGGCTCTTAAAGTAACTCTATTTTTAATTTTTTGAGGAACCCACATACTCTTTCCACAGCAGCTGTACCAGTTCCCATTCTCACCATTAGTGCCTGAGGGTTCCTTCCCTCCCTCCACTTTTCCTCCCCCTATCCTCACCAACATGTGTTATTTCTTGTCTTTTTGATTCTAGCCATTCTGACAGGTGTAAGGTGATATCTCATTGTAGTTTAGACTGGCATTTCCCTGATGTTTAGTGATATGGAACATCTTTTCATGGGTCGGCCATCTGTATGTCTTTGGAAAAATGTTTATTCAGGTCCTCTGACCATTTTTAACTGGATTATTTTGGGGGGGTTGGTGTTGAGTTGTAGAACTTCTTTATTTTGAATATTAACCCCTTATAAGATAAATCATTTGCAAATACCTTCTCCCATCAGTCGGCTGCCTTGTCATTTCGTTGATGGTTTCCTTCACTGTGCAAAAGCTTTTTATTTTGGTGTAGTCTCAATAGTTTATTCTTGCTTTTGTTTCCTTGTCCAAGGAGATGTATCTAGAAAAATATTTCTACATACGATGTCAAAGAGATTATTCCTGTGTTCTCTTTTAAGAGTTCCGTGGTTTCATGCCTCACTTTTAGATCTTTAATCTGTTTTGAGTTTATTGTTATGTATAGTTTAAGAAAGTGGTTCAGTTTCATTCTTTTGCATGTAGCTGTTCAGTTTACCCAATACCATTTGTTGAAGAGATGGTCTTTTCTCTATTATGTATTATTGCCTCCTTTATCCCAGATTGACCATAAAAGCATGGGTTTATTCTGCTCTCTCTATTCTAATCCATTGATTTATGAGTCACTTTTACCTCTCTTTATGAAGAAAATCAGGTAACATGAACATTACTAAATTTATTCCCCATTCTCATTTCCTGACTACATTTATATTTCCTAATATATGTGCCCTCATTCTTTGGAATTAAAAATGTCTGATATTATCTTCTCTTGTCTCTTTGCAATCATTTCCTCCGTGATCTCATTTACTAAGTGTGTTCCTTAGCAGTTTTCGTATTCCTAAAATTATAAAGAAATTGCAATACATATTTCAGATATATTTGTGTATAAATCATAGCAATTGTCAACTTATTTTCTAAGCTTTTCACCTTAAATCAACTTTCTCCATTATGGAATAACCACCAGATAATGAACATCATTAAAATAAATAGGGATGATTAATCTGTGTCAATGACTAATAAAAAAATATCTAAAAGGACCTATCATTTCTGTTCACTGTAAGGAGAAAAAACTCAATTATATAAGAATATCATTGATCCATAATAGGGGCGCCTGGGTGGCACAGCGGTTAAGCGTCTGCCTTCGGCTCAGGGCGTGATCCCGGCATTATGGGATCGAGCCACGTCAGGCTCCTCCGCTATGAGCCTGCTTCTTCCTCTCCCACTCCCCCTGCTTGTGTTCCCTCTCTCGCTGGCTGTCTCTATCTCTGTCAAATAAACAAATAAAATCTTAAAAAAAAAAGAATATCATTGATCCATAAGAAAAAATATGAATCTAGATCACTCTGTAATAAAACAAATTTGTGTTTGGGGCGCCTGGGTGGCACAGATGTTAAGCATCTGCCTTCGGCTCAGGGCGTGATCCCAGAGTCCTGGGATCGAGCCCCACATCAGGCTCCTCCGCTGAGAGCCTGCTTCTTCCTCTCCCACTCCCCCTGCTTGTGTTCCCTCTCTCACTGGCTGTCTCTCTGTCAAATAAATAAATAAAATCTTTAAAAAAAAAGGAATAAACTGATTCATTATGTTTTTTTCCAAAAAAGCTTCTACCTAGAAATGAAGAAACTAAAATGTGTCAGTAACAGGCTATAGATGGGGTTTCATAGATGACTGTTTCCTTCCCAAATCTACTGAAAGTACATTATTAATATATTTAAGGATACATTCAGAAAAGCATTGAGGGCAAAGTAAGATATATTAGCATTAATAACAGAAATATTAAAAGAGAATTCCATCTCACATTGCATCACAAGAAAGAAAGATGAACACTAGGAAGCATCGCAAAACCCTGAAAATCATCAGTTGTTAAAAGCAGAAGTGAGGAAAAAGACTAAAATTAAGATGGAGGATTAAAATAGGATTAGCCAAACTGGAGCTCAGGTTTGCATACCTCCTCAGCTCCCCCCATCACATTCATGGCTGAGGTCTTTACCACCAATTTGAGGCTGGGGATGTAGTCCTGAGAAAATACTGCCCTTGGTTAGGTGGTTCTGAGGCTTCCTGAGCAAAGACTGTTAGACTAGAATAGAGCATTCTTGTATTGGTATTGCCAATGGTAGTTGAGAGTAGAGTTGGCATAACTTCTTGTAAGCACACAAAAGGGAAAACTGCCAGTACATAGATCTATCCCTAAAAAGTAGTAGACATTTCTGTATCTTTATATATTAGAGAGGAAAAAATTATTAAATTGATCATTTATCTTTGATTTGTAGCAATAAGCAAACAATCAAGGATCTCAAGGCAAATGAGAAAAACTACCTACACTAAAAAGAGGTGCCTAAGCGATAAGAGAACAAGTCACCATAGAGGAAACATACTTCAGAGGATAAAGAGAACTTAAATGACATATTTAGTGTGCAATGATGTTAGGAAGATAGGGTATTCATAAAAGTGGAAGAAGCTATTATCATATGGGTAATTGGGAAAATTTTGCCTATGGAAAAACTTACTAGAAAGGCAGTAAGAAAATAAATAATAAAGAGTGATGGGGTTAAGGACTATGAGGAAGATAAGATTTGATAAAATCTTGTACATGCTACATCAATCCATATAAACCAAAGTGTATTTCTTAATACCAAAAAGGAAGACTAGAGGAAAGAAAAAGAACCAATTAAAGAAATTATACAACATAACTTGGAAAAAATCAATTGCATGTTACTGTTGTGGGAAAATTATTAAACATATAACTCTGACCTTTAGAGACATTTTCGTGAGATTTTTGGATACCAAAGTTAAAAGCTTCTGTAAGTTTCAATGGAGAATAAGTTTTTTCATGTTAATTGCAGTCTTATTTTATTATTAACAGCAGTATTATCAGTATCACTGGTACTGGAAGACAATAGAGTAAAGCCTTTAATTTTTAAAAATTTTTTGTTACATTAGTCACCATACAGTACATCATTAGTTTTTGATGTAGTGTTCCACGATTCATTATTTGCGTATAACACCCAGGGCTCCATGCAATACGAGTCCTCCTTAATACCCACCACAGGCCTAGCCCAATCCCCCCACCCCCCTACCCTCTGAAACCTCAGTTTGTTTCCCAGAGTCTGTAGTCTCTCGTGGTTCATTCCCCCTTCTGCTTACCCCTCCTTTATTCTTCCCTTCCTTCTCCTACTAATCTCCCTGCTATTCCTTATGTTCCATAAATGAGTGAAACCATATAATTGCCTTTCTCTACTTATTTCACTTAGTATAATCTCCACTCCCGTCCGTGTTGCTGCAAATGTTGGATAATCGTTCTTTCTGATAGTTGAGTAATATTCCATTGCATATATGGACCACATCATCTTTATCCATTCGTCTGTTGTAAGGGCATCTCAGCTCCTTCCACAGGTTAGCCATTGTTGACAATACTGCTGTGAGGGTGCATATGGCTCTTTCCTTCACTACATCTGATACTTTGGGGGTAAATACCCAGTAGTGCAATTGCTGGGTCATAGGGTAGCTCGATTTTTAACTTTTTGAGGGACCTCCACACTGTTTTTCAAAGAGGCTGTGCCAACATGCATTCCCACCAACAGTGTAAGAGGATTCCCCCTTTCTCCACATACTCTCCAACATTTGTTGTTTCTTGCCTTGTCAATTTTTGCCATTCTGACTGGCGTAAGGTGGTATCTCAATGTGGTTTTGATTTGAATTTCCCTGATGGCTAATGATGTTGAACATTTTTTCATGCATCTGTGTGTCTTCATTGAAAAGTGTTCATATCTTCTGCCCATTTTTTTATTTGATTATTTGTTTCTCGTGTACTGAGTTTGAGAAGTTCTTTATAGATCTTGGATACCAGCCTTTTTTTTTTTTAAGATTTTATTTATTTATTCGACAGAGATAGAGACAGCCAGCAAGAGAGGGAACACAAGCAGGGGGAGTGGGATAGGAAGAAGCAGGCTCATAGCGGAAGAGCCTGATGTGGGGCTCAATCCCATAAAGCCGGAATCACTCCCTGAGCCGAAGGCAGACGCTTAACTGCTGTGCCACCCAGGCTCCCCGGATACCAGCCTCTTATCTGCAGTTTCATTTGCAAATAACTTCTCCAATAATGTGGGTTGCCTCTTTGTTTTGATGACTGTTTCCTTTGCTGTGCAGAAACTTTTTATCTTGATGAAGTCCCACAAATTCATTTTTTCTTTTCTTTCTCTTGCCTTTGGAGATGTGTCATGAAAGAAGTTGCTGTGACTGATGTCAAAGAGGTTGCAGCCTATGTTCTCCTCTATGATTTTGATGGATTCCTGTCTCACATGGAGGTCTTTCATCCATTTGGAGTTTATCTTTGTGTATGGTGTGAAAGAGTGGTCAGGTTTCATTCTTTTGCATGTAGCTGTCCAATTTTCCCAGTACCATTTATTGAAGAGGCTGTCGTTTTTCCACTGGATGTTTTTTCCTGCTCTGTCAAAGATTAGTTGACCATAGAGCCGAGGGTCCATTTCTGGAGTCTCTATTCTGTTCCATTGGTCGATGTGTCTGTTTTTGTGCCAGCACCATGCTGTCTTCTGCCCATTTTTTTATTTGATTATTTGTTTCTCATGTATTGAGAATCACAGCCTTGCACTATAGATTGAAATCAGGCAACGTGATGCCCCCAGCTTTGTTTTTCTTTTTCAACATGTCCTTGGCGATTCAGGGTCTTTTCTGGTTCCACACAAATTTATGGGCTTTTTGTTGCAGTTCTTTGAAAAATGTCATTGGTATCTTGATCGGGATAGCATTGAAAGTGTAGATTGCTCTGGGTAGCATGGACATTTTAACTATGTTTATTCTTCCGATCCATGAGCATGGAATGTTTTTCCATCTTTTTGTGTCTTCTTCAATGTCTTTCATCACTGTTCTGTAGTTTCTAGGATATAGATCCTTTACCTCTCTGGTTAAGTTTATTCTGAGATATCTTATGATTTTTGGTGCTATTATAAATGGAATCAATTCCCTAATTTCTCTTTCTTCAGTCTCATTGTTCATCTATAGAAATGCAACTGATTTCTGAGCATTGATTTTTGTATCCTGCCACATTACTGAATTGTTCTATGAGTTCTAGTAATTTGGGGGTGGGGTTTTTTGGGTTTTCCATATAAAGTATCATGTCATCTGCAAAGAGAGAGAGTTTGACTTCTTCTTTGGCAATTTGAATACTTTTATTCTTTTTTGTTGTCTGATTACTGTTGCTAGGACTTCTAATACTATGCTGAACAATAATGGCAAGAGTGGGCATCCTTGTCGTGTTCCTGATCTTAAGGGAAAGGCTCTCAGCTTTTCCCCATTGAGAATGATATTTGCTGTAGGCTTTTCATAGATGGTTTTTATGAAATTGAGGAATGTACCCTCTATCCCTACACTGTGAAGGGTTTTAATCAGGAAAGGATGCTGTATTTTGTCAGATGCTTTTTCTGCATCAATTGAAAGGATCATATCGTTCTTGTCTCTTCTCTTATCAGTGTGATCTATCACACTGATCAATTTGAAAATGTTGAACCACCCTTGCATCCCAGGGATGAATCCCACTTGGTCGTGATAGATAATCCTTTCAATGTACTGTCAGATCCTGTTAGCTAGGATCTTGTTGAGAATTTTGGCATCCATATTCATCAGGGATATCGGTCTGTAATTCTCCTTTTTGATGGGGTCCTGTACAGTTTCCAGGAAGGCATCCATTTCTTCCAGGTTGTTTAATTTATTGGCATATATTTGTTTATAACAGTTTCTAATGATTGTTTCTACTTCCTTGGTGTTGGTCGTGATCTCTCCCTTTTCATTCATAATTTTATTAATTTTATTAATTTGGGTCCTTTCTCTATTCTTTTGAATAAGTCTGGCCAGTGGCTTATTGATCTTATTTATTATTTCAAAGAACCAGCTTTCTAGTTTTGTTTATCTGCTCTACTGTGCTCCTGGTTTCTAATTCATTGATCTCTGCTCTAATCTTGATCACCTGCCTTCTTGTGCGTGGGTTAGGGCTATTCTTCTGTTCCAACTCCAGCTTTTTTTTTTTTTTTTAAGATTTTATTTATTTATTTGACAGAGAGGGACAGCGAGAGAGGGAGCACAAGCAGGGGGAGTGGGAGAGGAAGAAGCCAGGCTCCCAGCAGGGCAGGGAATCCAATGTGGGGCTTGATCGCAGAACCCTGGGATCATGCCCTGAGCGGAAGGCAGATGCTTAATGACTGAGCCACCCAGGTGCCCCCCAACTCCAGTTTCTTAAGGTGAGAATATAAGGACTGCATTTTAGATTGTTTTATTCTTTTGAGTGAGGCTTGGATGGCTATGTATTTTCCCCTTAGGATAGCCTTAGCAGTGTCCCATAGGTTTTGGACCGATGTGTTTTTGTTCTCATTGGTTTCCATAAATTGCTTAAGTTCTTCTTTAATTTCCTGGTTTACCCAATCGTTCTTAAGTAGGATGGTTCTTAGTTTCCAAGTGTGTGAGTTTCTTTCAAATTTTTCCTTGTGATTGAGCTCCAGTTTCAAAGCACTGTGGTCTGATAATATGCAGGGAATAATCTCAGTCTTTTGATATCAGTTGAGAACTGTTTTGTGACCCCGTATATGGTATATTCTGGTTAAAGTTCCATGTGCATTCAAAAAGAATGAATATTCTGTTGTTCTAGGGTATAGTGTTCTGTATATATCTATGAGGTCCCCTACTACTAATGTATTCTTATCTATATGTCTCTTTATTCTGGTTAAGAGTTGACTTGTGTGTCTAGCTGCTCCCCTGTTGGGGGCATAGATATTTTAATTGTTAGATCCTCTTGTTGGATACACCCTTTAAGATACACCTTTTAAGAATAATATAGTGCCCTTCTGTATCTCTAACTACAGCCTGTAGTTTAAAAAAAATCTGTCTGATATGAGAATTGCTACCCCAGCTTTCTTTTGAGGTCTATTGGCATGAAAAATGGTTCTCCATCCCTTCACTTTCAGTTTGGATGTTTCTTTAGGTTCAAAATGAGTCTCTTGCAGACAGTATATGGATGGGTCATGTCTTTTTATCGAATCTGCAACCCTGTGGCATTTTATGGGAGCATTTAGGCCATTCACATTGACAGTGATTATTGAGACATATGATTTTAATGATGTCATGCTGCCTGTGAAGTCTTTGTTTCTATAGATTGTAAATTTCTGTTCTGTATCACTCTTGGGGTCTTTTTACTTTTATAGAATGCCCCCTTAATATTTCTTGTAGGGCTGGCTTGGTGGTCACATATTCTTTCAGTTTGTGCTGGTCTTGGAAGCTCCTTGTCTCTCCATCCATTCTGAATGACAGCCTTACTGGATAAAGGATCCTTGGCTTCATGTTCTCACTTTGTGCTCTGAATATGTCTTGCCAGCTTTTTCTGACTTACCGGGTCTCTGTAGACAGGTCTGATGTTATTCTGATATTCCTCCCTCTGTACATGAGGATTCTCTTCCCCCCAGCCGCTTTCAAGATTGTTTCCTTGGATCTAAGATTTGCGAACTGTACTATTATGTAACATAGTGTTGGTCTGTTCTCATTGATCTAGGGAGGCATCCTCTCTGCCTCTTGGACACAAATGCTTGTTTCCTTTGCCAGATGAGGAAAGTTCTCAGCTACAATTTGTTCAAATATCTCTCCTAGACCTCTCTCTTTCTCCACCCCCTCGGGGATGCCGATGATTCTGACACTGGAACGTTTCATTGAGTCAGTAATCTCCCATAGTCCTATTTCTTAAAATTGGAGTTTTTTAAGCCATGTTCCCTCTTTTTCCTTCTTTTCTATCATCTCATCTTCCAACTCACTAATTCTTTCTTCTGCCTCGTTTACTCTGGCTGTCAGAGCATCCAGTTAGACTGCATTTGATTCATAGCATTCTTAATTTCCACCAGATTTGCTCTCATTTCCACCCTTAGAGATTCTATATTCTCGTTAATATTTCCGTTAATATTTTTTTCAAGCCTACACATCATATTGACCATTGTTACTCTGAACTCCATTTCTGACAATTTGCTTATATCCATATCCATTAGTTCTGTGGCAGAGGCCACAGTCTCTGTTTCTTTCCTTTGTTGGGGCTTCCTCCTCCTTGTTATTCTGATGAGGTGTGTTTGTGAGATGTACAGAGCCCAAATTATTGACCGGGATGGGCACAGTGCAAACTGGTTTTTCCAGGCTTTTGTTCTCTGGTGGCTTTCCCTGGTGGTTTTCTGTGACCCTTCTGAGAGAGCAGCAGTGACCATATCCTAGCCTCTATCTCAGAGCAGAGAGATCACAGTCTGCTCTCCTGGCCACTCTGTTTCTGTTGGTGCTGCTAAAAACCCCGCAGCGTCCCGGGTTGTGCTCCCCACAGCCACTCTCCCAGCCCTTGCTGTTAGGGCCTGCATGTCTCTGTCCTTTGTGTTTCTAACACCGTCAGCCACCCCTGGTTCCCGCGTGTGCTTCCGAGCTCCCAGTTTCAGTCTGGTTCGAGTGCACGCTCTGCAGCGCTGGTTTTCAGTCTGATTGCGCACTTGCTCCCGAGCTCCCGGTTTCAGTCTGGTTCACGCACTCCTGAACTCCCGGTTTCAGTCGGTTTCCCCGCTGCTACCAGTCTGCGAGTCCCTCCTGCTCCCCAGTGCAGGTGGCTACCGCTTCCGGGCACCCAAGCAGAGCGGCTCCCTCCCCCTTCCATTTAACTTCCAATATCTGTTGGGGATTTACGGCTCCCTGCTTTGTACGTCAATACTCAGAGCTGGAGATGTTCGTTTGTAGAGATTCAGATGTACCTTCTTACATCTCAGGCTGATTTCATGGGTATTCAGCATGGTCTGGTAGATATCCAGCTCAATTCAGGGGACCAGTAAAAAAAGGTTCCCTACTCTTCCACCATCTTTTTTTCCTCCCCCAGAGTAAAGCCTTTAAGTTTTAAGGACAAATCCTTTTGAAACTAAGAATATGTACTCAGTCAATTATAAAAAAAATATATATTAGAGTAGAAATCAGAGTAAAGATATTTGCAGAATATCAAAGATTGAGGTATTTTTCCCACCAAATCATTTAGTCACATATTTGAGGATGTCAGAAAAAAGGCATGGTATCCAAGACAAATGGCAGTGTAGTATAATACATCCTAAAATGATAGCTTTGCAGGAAAAAAGTTAAATATGAACTAGAATATTTAAGAGAGATAGACAGAATGTAAATGTCATCAAGGAAAAGAAAAAGCAATTAAAAATACATTACAGGGGCACCTGGGTAGCACAGTCGTTAAGCGTCTGCCTTTGGCTCAGGGCGTGATCCCGGCGTTCTGGGATCGAGTCCCACATTGGGCTCCTCCACTGGGAGCCTGCTTCTTCCTCTCCCACTCCCCTGCTGTGTTCCCTCTCTCGCTGGCTGTCTCTCTGTCACATAAATAAATAAAATCTTTAAAAAAATGCATTAGAAAAAAAGACCTTAATAGAAGTATATTATCAAACTATGGAAACAACTAAAATTTGGCATGAAACCTTGATGTAAGGGAAAAAAATATTCAACTGTGGTGTCTGTATTTGAACATTTATAAGATATTTTATAATTTTGAGACATTATAAAGTTAATAATTTATAGTGATAAAATATAATATATAAAGCCAAGTCATTTATTCACCAAGTATATTCACCAAGTATTTCTAAAAATTGTTGTAAAAATTCTAGTAAACTTTAGAGTGCTATCGAATTGGAACACAACAGCAGTTCTACAGGTGTTCTTTGTGATGGCTCAGTGTCTGTGACGTTTGCATTGTTAAATATTGTCATTATTACCCATGGACCTAAACATAGTATTTAGAGCTTTGATGGTAAGCACCAGAAAGAAAAAGGGAGAGTCCAAAATTGATACATGAGGAATCACCCTTTCAAAGAGGGCCGAATAAAAGATAGCTTACTAAATCTCCCTGATGACCTGGTTGTCCTCTGTCTAGCAATCATATCCTCCTGAATTTGACATTTGCCATTTTGTACCCATAAGGCAATTATTCTGAAAAACAAGTGGAAGGTTCCACATTGAGGTTGAGGCAACAGATGCAGAATCTTTAAGAAGCTTATATCGATACCTTGGAATCCAAGGCATTTGACAATTTCTGTACTTGATCTCATTTCTGGATTAAGGAAGAACAGCTAAGTATGGTGGGCTATTGGTTATTTTGTTTTAGTGCCTGTTAATGATCGTACTAGACAAATCTGTCATATATAACGACCTAACACAGGCTTGTTTTATATTTTTCATAGAGGAGAAGAACACAATAAATAGGTTTCTGGTAAGTCCATTCAATATACATTCATGATTCATTGTGAACTAACATCATCAACAAAATTAGCAAAGAGTAGACATTGGCTTAAGCTTTTTACTTACACAAATAATTCTTGGGATAGGGGTAAATTTCTCATAGCTCTTTTTATTGTATTCAGCCCTTGAATCGCTTAAGTTAATTTGTTTCACTAAAGTTTGTTTATGCTTACTACATGACGAAATTGGCCACAAACTCAGGGTTGTGAGGTTGTGAGATCAAGGGCGAAGTCCGTGTTCAGCATGGAGCCTGCTTAAGATTCTCTCTCTCCCTCTGCCCCCACCTTCTCTCTCTCTCTCCTTCCCTCCAAGGGGGGAAAAAAGTATCTGCAAAATCTGCAAAGTGCTATAATATGTACTTGTGTAATATTATATGGTGAGAAGTAGGGAGGATACAATAAAAGATAAGACCCTTATTTCTGCATCAATTCTTTTTTTTTTTTAATAAAGATTTATTTATTTTGAGAGAGAGTGAGCATATGGGGTGGGGAGGTGGCAGAGGGAGCGGAGGAAAGAGTCTCAAGCAGACTCCCAGCTGAGCAGGGAGCTCCATGAGGGGCTCCATCTCCTGACCCAGAGAGGATGACCTGAGCTGAAACCAAGAGTCTGATGCTTGACCAACTGTGCCAACCAGACACCCCACTCCTGCATCCTTTCTTATGATTTCTATATTTCTTAGACAGTTATTGCAAAACAAAAATGATTATATTGTAGCTTTATAAGTTTTGAAATGAGGAAGTATAAGTTCTCCAGATTTTTCTTCATCAAGATTTTTTTTTTTTTAATTTTTAGGGTCCCTTGAGATTCTGTATGAATTTTAGATGGGTTTTCTGACAGGAAAAAAAAAATCATTGGGATTTTGATAAGGTTCACATTGAATCTGTACTGTTTAGGTAGTGTTGACATTTTAACAGTATTAAGTTTTCCAATCCATGGACCTTTAATGTGTTTCCATTTATTTATGTCTTCACTTCTTTGAGCAGTGTTATGTAGTTTTCATGTTACAAATCTTTTATTCCCTTGGTTAATTCTTAAATGTTTTATTCTTTTTGATGCTATTATAAAATGATTTCCTTAATTTTATTTTTAGAATGTCATAGTATATAGAAATTCAACAGATTTTAATGTGTTAACTTTACATTCTGCAACTTTCCTGAATTCATTTATTTCTAACTTTTCTGGTGACTCTTTTGGGTTTTCTACATATAAGATCAAATCATCTGTGAACAGAGATAATTTAACTTCTTTCCAATTTGGATGCTTTTTATTTCTTTGTATTGACTAATTGCTCTGGCTAGAAATTCAGTACTATTTTCGAAAGAAGTGGAAAAAGCAGGTATTCTTGCCTTACTCTTGATCTTAGAGGAAATATTTTTAGTCTTTCACCATTGAGTATGATGTAATCAAAACAATGTGGTACTGACCTAAAGGCAGCTATATAGACAAATGGAACAGAGCCTGAAAAGAAACACTCACATTTTTGCTCAAATGACTTTCGACAAGGGTGCCACAATTGGTAAGGGACACTCTTGTCAATATATGCTACTAGAGAAACTGGATACCCACAAGAGAAAGAATGAAGTTAAGGCCTTACTTAACACCAAATATAAAAGTTAACTCAAAATGGATTAAAGATATAAACCTATAGCTAATACTGTAAGACTCTTAAGAGAAAACAGAGAAGTAAATCTTGATGAAAATTCAGAAGAATTCTTGTTACTTAATATGGAAACACCTATAATTTAACTACATTTTCTCATATTGACATCAACCATATTGACTAAAGTCAAGTCTTAATTTGCAGGGGGACAATGATAGATAATATGACAAGAATAATAGAATTGAAAAAAAAGCTGGTATGTGTGTTTTTCCTAGTTCATTTGGCCAAGTTATTTGCACTAACAGGTTGCCAAAAGATACTTTCAACTCATTTTAGTTTGTACTTTGAAAATGCAGCTAATGCTTGCTTGTAAATACAACTCTATAAAAACCCTTTGACATTAGAATACATTAGAATCCTGAAACTATTTTATACTGATTTTTTAAATAAGGAATTAAATCTATTTTTTTACTTTCTCTTTTTTCAACACCTTTATTTACTAATGCACCAAAGACTTTGTCATTTTGTCTGGTCTACCACACTCCTCTGCCCTTGATTTTCCACTCCACTGTCCTTAGGCAGACTTTCCTGTTCCACTGTGGTGAACATGTCTCATGTACACTTTTCCTCACAATGCATAATCCGGACAGTGTCATGTCAGGGATGGAAAAAAGCTTTAACCACATTAACACTTGATTCCCTACTGACATTTAATGAAACTTACTTTGACAGTTTTCTCTGTATTTTTAAGCACTTACTTTGATAGATTCATTAAACTGTTTTATAATTAAATAGAATAAACAGTTCAGATATAAAAAGGGAATTTAGAGATCTTTTCCAAATATAGATGAAAGTGCATTTTTCAGAATTATTTACTTAATATGTATAGTGAACATTACAATAAATACAAGTACATTTTAGACAAATTGTAAATTCACAATTGATGAAACATTGGCTTGGAAATATTTTTGAAGATTTACAAAACTAACTTGCTCATTTTACAGAAGGAAAAACAAAGTTCCAGGTATATCAAAAAGCAGGTCTAGAATGAGGTCTGTCCCCAACTCCTGTCACCACCACCCTCTACCAGTTTGCCAAGTGAGGCACTTGGCAATGTAAATTCTAAAGATGGTTTATCTCAGTATAAAATGTCTCGTTGACCTGTGTATTCAGATTTTGAATATATTTGCTGATAAATGCAAATACATTTCAGCTAATTACAAAAGTATACAACAGGTCCAGATGATGTTGTTACTCATGTATTTCTTTATATAGCTGTCCAAGGATGCTCAAAATGTGTGCTAAATCCCTGCTTCAGTTAGATACTGGAAAGTAGGGGCGCCTGGGTGGCACAGCAGTTAAGTGTCTGCCTTCGGCTCAGGGCGTGATCCCGGCGTTATGGGATCGAGCCCCACGTCAGGCTCCTCCGCTGGGAGCCTGCTTCTTCCTCTCCCACTCCCCCTGCTTGTGTTCCCTCTATTGCTGGCTCTCTCTCTCTCTGTCAAATAAATAAATAAAATCTTAAAAAAAAAAGACCCTGGAAAGTAACTTAAAATTGTGAAGTTTCAAAAGTTTATATATGTGTGTATGTGTATATATATATACACACACATATATATACACACACACACACACAAGGAGAATTACTGGAATTACAGTATATTTACTTGGCTTCTCTCTCTCTCAGAATGAGAGTGTAAGAAGAGGATTGAGAGAGGAAAGAGAAACTGAACTTACTGCTGGTGCCAAAATACTTCTGTTTTTTTGTTTGATATGTGTTGATTGTCCCAATTAAAGTGCCACATGCCTAATCAGTGGGACCTTTTCTCTATCAAAAAGATTTTGGGCTTACCCTAAACACTTACATAATTTTAAGCTGGTTCCATTTTAGACTTAGTTTTGTGACCAGTTTGTAGTGTGACCATGAGCCTGTAATATTGATGTGTGTGGATTTCCTTAAGTGTAGGAACAAGAGATTGCCCTTATTTTCTTTGAAAACTCATTCAACTTGCCCCCCCCCTTTTTTTAAATGTATGGCGTGGGGATGGATTCTGAAACTGCTGTCAACTCAAAGCATCATGATCAGTTAGCTGTGTCTGCTTGGCTGTTTTTGAAGGGAGGGAGATGACAGACCTGTCATGTTTTATGATTCCAACTAGATATTTACCTAAATTCTCATTTATTTGTAAACATAAGATCATTTAAAAGCATAAATAAATAAATGTAAAAATATAAACTAGCTTTAAATTGCACTTTGGGAGCCCCTATTTAGTAATGGATTTAGTTCATGTTTTGTTCACTCCTTCAATAAATATTATATTTCAATTTCTGGAGCTTGCTATTTCCATTCCTACTGTTACAGCTTTTTCAAATCTACTATGGTCTTCCTAATGTAAAGTACATAAAACACTCAAAATACTAATCAGATTTTTAAACTGTACATTCCTTGACCCTTTATTCAGACACAAAGCAGTATTTCATTCTGCCAGCTTAATTGCCATAGATAGCAAGCGATGAGACATCACAGAAGAGTAAGTAATGGAAAACTCTTAATTTTGTACCCAAATATTTTAAGTGTAATTTTAAAGATACTGTGTCCGTAACAGGTTTATTCCTTATTACTGAGTTTGATAACATTCCTTTCAACTTTTTGTCTCCTTCCAATTTTTTTCACTTCAATTTAAAATACTTAAAATTTACCTTGTCTTGAAAACCACTTTGTGCTCTTGAAAGGTTTTGAAAAGCTTAGTGGTTTCCTATTGTTCTTAATTGCTTAATAAATGTCTATTTCCCTTTGAGATGATTGTCTTTTCATTTAGAGATCTTTGAAGAATTTATGGCATTTTCTATCTATTTATATAATTGACTTTATTGTGACCTAACATTCAAGTGATGACTTAGACAATGCCAAACTAACATACCCTAATCCAAGAATAAAAGTACCCAGTTTGCTTCGGAACAAAACACATAGGCATATGTGTATACGTACACATAGATATATATAAACACAAACTTCATATGAAATAATACAAACACATTTGTCTATAGTATCAAAATCAGAATTATTGGTGTATTTTTCATAGACTATTTTCACAATCCAATGGGCTTTGCATTATTCTTTCAACAGCCCACAAAATCAGGACTCCTGGCTGAGACTCTCAACCCTAGAAACCTTTGCAAAAATTTCTCTATTACTTTGAAGGAGTGGACAGCTATTGGATTAGAATTAAATTTAGGTAGAAAATGAAAGATGATATTTCGAGTTCTCAATATCAAACTGTAGAGCCTAAATATGATAATCAAAGCCTGAATTAGATTATGTGTTGGATTGGTAGATATATTAGAAAGTAGAAAACCCGGTTGACATTTTATCAGGAGCTGCTCCTCTCATCAGAACTATTTTACTCTACATTGCTCACATTCATCTTGCTCCACTACCCAGGAGATCACACTATAGAAAACTAATATTTATGTTACAATTGGCAACAATTTATGGTAAGGAAAAATGCATGAAAGTTAGCAAAACTTGCCTGGTGAAAGAATATTCCAGATAATACCTTAAGATATCAGAGCAATATCATGTGAATGTATATTAAATTATGTGAATCACATTGAGACTAATATTGTCCTTTGCAAAAATTTCTTAATTTTGACACTTCAATATTCTTTCCATTACTGTATGAATTTCTTTAGTCTTCATTTGATCTGGAAATATTTCTATTTCTTCAATAGACCAAAATATCCATGACATTGTGTAATTTAATACATTATATCAAGATAAAGGTATAGATTCATAAAAATCAGCATTCTGCAAATATGACTCAAAAATTGGCTTATCACTCAGGCAGCACCATATATCAATAAATAAAACCATAATTTTTTTGTATATTTATATTAGATCTACTATATTCTCATACTTCTCTGTACCATTATCATATGTTTCTTATTCTTGATATGATCATAAGTATTTTCTCCTTTCAGATTGTAGTGGAATAGACAAATATTCAGCAACATCCCTAGAATGTTTTGTTAAACTGAAATGATTTACTAGAGTGCTAGACTCTTGGAAAGATATTACTGCTCAATATCTTAATCTAATTAGATATTTAAAAAATGACATAGCCATCAGGGCTGACATTATCATCAAGGCTGACTTTTGGATGGCACTCTTTTATCAAAGGCTTTTCATTTATTTATATATTTTTTTTAACAGGTTGTTGGTAATAGCTGCTTAAAACTATACTGCTAGGGGCGCCTGGGTGGCACAGCGGTTTAAGCTCCCGGCGTTATGGGATCGAGCCCCACATCAGGCTCCTCTGCTGAGAGCCTGCTTCTTCCTCTCCCACTCCCCCTGTGTGTTCCCTCTCTCGCTGGCCATCTCTATCTCTGTCAAATAAATAAAATCTTTAAAAAAAAAAAAAAGTTTATAAAAAAAAAAAAAAACAACACTATACTGCTAGTTTCTTAATTTGTGGACCCTATTTAGTCTTCTGTTGTTTTGTAAAATCAATTCTTTTTTTTTCTTTTCCTTTCTTTCCCTCTCCCCTCACTCCTTCCACCTTCTCCTCCCTTGTTTTTTCTTCCTTTTCTCTTCTCTCTCCTCCTTTCCCCCCCCAATATTGCACCAAATACAGATGGATGTATCTAATCCATGCTATTGATAATCTGTTTTCCAGCCTTTTTACCTTGGTCTGCATGATCATTAAGTTTATAAAATTTTTTCAATGTTAGCACAGCTAACATTTCACTGAAATCTGTCATTCTATAATGTAGATCACCTTCTTTCAAAGCTCCAATACCTGTTTTCTCCAGAGCTTGTCAACCATCCCTAAGCCAACATCATGATTCAATAAAATCAGTACTTAAAAATAAATGAAATATTATGTTTATAACCCACATTTGGAGCTAGCCATCCGTCTTATTTCTTTTTCCTAATCTTTGAAATCCATAATTAGTAACAATAAATCAAAGCATAGGAGACTTTATATTTAGAAGAATACTTCCCTCATTATAGAATATTAAACTAAAATCTGGCAGTAAATGACAAGTGCTGAAAACATTGAGAATATTGTTTTTCAATATGTCTAAAAGGGAGTATTTTTACTGTTGCCCACACTATACAAAATACCAGCTGTCTGCAATTCAGTGCTTCGAATTCCTGGAAATAGCATGTTCTGAATGTGTGGTGGTTTATGAAAATATTAATAAGCAGTGTAATACATATAGTATATATGGATATACATATACTACACATTGTATGCATGTGAAAGAAAATTTTGAGCTTTAGAGTCTCAGTATAATTTTAATTATATTTGGAAGATATAAATAGAAATTTAAATCTCAAGTTATAAAAAATGCTGGGCTTTGTAGTTTAACCCATAATAACTGAAGGATTCTTAGAGAACTTAATTTTCTGAAATATCAGCGTTATGCAAACGCTCAAACTGTTACCTTTCTATAGTGCTGGAAAAAATACTCAAAGGCATCTGTATAAAATCAATTTCTGATACTTATTTTTAAGGCCAGGTTCTAGATATACAAATGCTCTGGGAGGCACTGGCTTGCTATGAAATAGTAAAGCATCTATCAGCGGTAACTAAAAAATTATATGAAGGATATGAATAATCTAGGACTTAATCCCATTAAAGTCAAGATGATAAAATTCAAACAAAAAAATCTTAATTTATTAACACTTTTCTTCTTCCCCAATAACTCTGTGATACTTGTTTTGCTTTCAGTTTTAATAGTAGAGTAATTGGGCCATGCTTGAAATGAGCCTGATCTCTTAAATATACATTGATCATGAAACATATGTAAGGTATAGTATTAATGCTCTTCGGTCTAGTTCTGAAACTGGATCTTCAGTATTACTCTGGGACTTACTGTCATGGTAAGAGCTGGAAGTACATGCACACTTCTTAAGTGAATTTCTACCATAAAAATTGTGCTGGAATAATTGCCTTTCATGAAACTATTCATTGGGGTTTAACTCATACAGAGAATCTGGAAGATCATACAAGGAAATAAATACTAACTTTGCTTTCTGGTCTCCACATTAGTAAGTGTAAAAGAGCAAGGACAGCCACAGGCTTGCAAATTTCCCTAAATGCTTCTCCATAAGGATAATGTACAATGAAAAATTAACAAAAGGGAATAATTAAAATTATGTGTGGATAAGTAGTATAAAATTTATACATTTTCTAATCTGTGAAGATCAACTGTGTCCTTCAGAAAATTCTGAGGGAAAAGTAGTTGTATAGGTTTTTTTCTAACACTATGTGGAATATTTAGTCGTGGGAAAATTAAAAATTTTTTAAGACGTTGACAGAATTTATATTTGTAGGTATATCTTTTTCATTAACCTACATGCCAGAATGTGTCATTAATTCATTTTGGGATAATCATCAGCATTGACTGTAGCTCTCAAATTATTTTTAAAAAGTGTTTGATATTTACACATAACTCCTTATTACTGAATAAGTCATAATGAAGAATAAGAATTATACACATTTTAGTCATATGTTTTTTGTAAGATAATAAATTATGAAAGGTACTATTTTAGGTGATAGAGAATAGCACAAGAAAATAATGTGTTTTTTTTTCAAGTTTAGGAAAATACAAATCAGGGTTTCTTGATAATACTTTTTAGTTCCTGTCATTTTAACTCTGGGGCTCCCTTTCTATTACCAAAGGACATTGAATTTGATTTAAAAACAAAGATGCAGCAATAAGTAGACATAAGTAAGCTAACAGTGTCATTGATGATAGGTGTTTTATGATCATCTTTGACTATTAAGCTGCCATCAATGCTCCAGGTAACTTGGACAAGTGTTATCAATTGATTTGATGAAGACCTCAGTGAAATTAAGCAATACAGTTAAAGCATTATGTTAAAAAGTAGAAATGTACATAATAAAAGTAAAATGATCAAAATAACCGTAATTGTATCATGGCATTGGAATTGCAAGTATTCTAAGTAGGAGACGTCATTAAAAGATTATATTGAGAAGCTTTCCTGGTATTCATAAGGATGGATTGTGTAGCTTATGAATTTGTGTGCTAAATTGTCACATAAAGGCCAGGAAACTTGATTTATAAAAGCTATCCCTTAATTCATATTTGGAAAATGAACATGGCATTACACTAACTTCTTCGCCACCTATACTAGTATAGAGTTTCAAATTTAAATCTGTGATGACAGGAAGATTCTGAACCAGTTCATCAGGATACCCCTTTTTTTTTTTTAATTTTATTTTATTATATTATGTTAATCACCATACAGTACATCCCCAGATTCCGATGTAATTTGATGCTTCATTAGTTGCGTATAACACCCAGTGCACCATGCAATACGTGCCCTCCTTACTACCCATCACCAGTCTATCCCATTCCCCCACCCCCTCCCCTCTGAAGTCTTCAGTTTGTTTCTCATAGTCCATAGTCTCTCATGTTTCATTCCCCCTTCTGATTACCCCCCTTTTCTTTATCCCTTTCTTCCCCTACCGATCATCCTAGTTCTTATGTTCCATAGATGAGAGAAATCATATGATAATTGTCTTTCTCTGCTTGACTTATTTCACTTAGCATTATCTCCTCCAGTGCCGTCCATGTTGCAGCAAATGTTGAGAATTCGTTCTTTCTGATAGCTGAGTAATATTCCATTGTATATATGGACCACAGCTTCTTAATCCAGTCATCTGTTGAAGGGCATCTCGGCTCCTTCCATGATTTGGCTATTGTGGACAATGCAGCTATGAACATTGGGGTGCATATGGCCCTTCTCTTTACTACGTCTGTATCTTTGGGGTAAACACCCAGTAGTGCAATGGCTGGGTCATAGGGTAGTTCAATTTTTAACTTTTTAAGGGACCTCCACACTGTTTTCCAGAGTGGCTGTACCAACTTGCATTCCCACCAACAATGGTAGGAGGGATCCCCTTTCTCCACATCCTCTCCAACAATTGTTGTTTCTTGCCTTGTCTATCTTTGCCATTCTAACTGGATACCCTTATTTTACATTAAATCAATGTATATGATCATTAGGTGTGAGACAAAGATCAGTAGCCAGTTTGCATATCCATCCGAGCTCTACCTTTAGCTTATCTTGTGACAAAGATATTTAATGGCAAGTTACCCAATTGCTGAGAGACTAATTAAATTGGTAAAATACATTGTGGGTTAAAAAAAAAAAAAAAGAAAAAAAAAGAAAAAAAAAACTAATCAGATGTTGAAGTTCACCTGACGTCAGTATTCCTATGTTCAATTCCCAGCTCTGTTACTTAGCAGCTGTGTGGCCTGGGAATAACTAGCTAACCTCTCTATGCCAGGCTTTCCTGATTTGTAAATGGGAATAAGGGCCACAGCTAGCTAATACGGTGGTTAAACAGCTAATATGGTGGTTAAACCGATCGAGTTCATAGTTGTAAAGCCCTTAAATAGTTGTTGATACATTGTAAGTGCTACGTAACTGCTACATCACAATACAACAGAACCAGTCATAGACATTAAGGAATGAACAACATAGTCTGTAATAGAAGTGTGATCAAATTTTGAATAGAAGGAAGTATGAAGCCAAAAATCGTTTAACACAGCATATAAAGTAGACTAGAAGTTGTAGAGTTCCTGGGTATTGTCCCTTGACCCGCCAGTGAGGAACTGAAGCACTTTTTAATGAGTTGATACGTCTTATGATGAGTGAAAATGCTCTCTTGCCTTTCTTTTGCATAAACGTGGTCAAAAAGGTTTGTAGGTTTTGCTTGCTAATTTGCTTAGGGCACCTTCTTTGGAAAAATTAAGAATCAACTGACATCCATCACCAGAGGGAACTGAGACTTTGAGACCACCTGCTACTTACTTTGACACATCAATGCCAACCTTTTGGAAAATGTGTAAGCCACAGGGGGTAATGACCAGGTGTGCTGGCATATTTTGCCACTTCATTTCTGTGTTCAATCTGATTAAAGTGCAAGCAGACTATTTTAGGAATTTTTAGTTTTTGCTGAACGCATTCCTGATATGTTAGACTGGTTATTCTTGCAGAAAAGTTTTTGAAAACGGATTCATTGGAGAACAATTCTCAAATTCTTACTTTTGTTTTCATTTGAAAACTTTGCTTTTAAATATTAACTGTCATTCTTTCCTCAGCACTCCCTTAACACTTTGCTCTATTAATATATTTACCACATAATATTTTAAATGTTTGTCTATATCATTTTAAATTCAACTCCTTAAAGGTAAGGGCACTATTATTCTTTATGTCTGTTTTTGAATAGCCCCATAAATGTGGCAGAGGTGAAATATACTCCCACAAGCCTAATAGAGGAGAGGAAAATTATTCCACTTACCATCAAAAATTGTATCTATTGAGGATTGTTAATATATTAACAGAAATTTGTTCCTACAGTGGCCTAATAATAACGAGGCCTAATATCCAAATAGACTGCCTTTGGATTGACAAGCAAGAATATAATGTTCCCCACCCCCCAATTAAGAGTTAGGTACTATGTTTTTAAGACAACACTAGAAAGACAGTGTGAATTAGGGATAGAAATCCTTTGCAATTTTCTCTGAAAATCAGGCTTTTAAACAGGTATTTCTTGTTTTTCATGGGTGATTGAGACCATGGGCAAATGAAATCAAAAGACCTCTGCCTTCTAAAAGGAGCAAAGCTACTCAGTTGAACATTGATCCTAGTAACAAAGCCAGGTAATCTCTATTACTTCTATTATAGGTCTTATTTTTGAACTAATTTTAAAAAGGAACATGCAATTATAACTTTATCTTCTCCATGCTCCACTGTAATTAATATGGACAGTTTCATATAATACCCAAACTCCAAATATCATTAAAACTCCCCTCCCCAAGTCCAGAGTGCTTTGAACGTGAAAATCTGGGTGGGAGAGGAAGGGCACATGTTCAATGTCTTCCTTTTTTTCCTGTCTCACTTGTGACTTCTTTTAAAAGAATGATTTAGAAGGTATAGGTGGAGGGTAGGAAAGGAGCAGAAAAAGTTGTTTGATTGGCATCTCTTGGCTGCAGCTAAAGCTTTTTCTATTTTCATGGGGCACGTTATTCTTGGTGAGTAATAAATCAGCCCCTCATATCTGGGAACGAGTTTAACAGTCCCACCTAGACCTTAATCTTATTAGGAGCTTGTCTAACACAAAGCTAAGGCCTCCATGTTATTTTATGTTGGCCTGAAACACAGGCCATGTTTTTCCCTGATAGACATAAATTTTCTCCCAGAACATCAACATCAGACACTGTCACCCTAAAAACATGATAAAGTGGGACAAAAACAAGATTACTGTGCAACCACAAAATAGCAAATATACCCTCTGCTAAAAATACTAACTTCTAATTTACTGGTTATAGTTTTACCTTTCATTTAGAGTGGTCATTCCATAGATAGGATTTATTGAGGTAACCATTTGTGAAATTTTTCCCCTTTGTGATAACACCTAGTATAGAGTAAATTCCTGCTTTCTTACACTCTCTCCAATATGGGTAACCAAAGAACAACTAAATAAAGTCTTTCTAATACCCTCTTGGTGAGACACTCCATGGTTCCCCATAGTAAGTGACCTCACTCTATGTTGCAATCATATCAGATATATAACATTTTATAAATGAGATTTCATGTATTTGAAGTTCTCTTGTGAATTTGATTAATGTTGCTACCAAGTTCAGAGATTAGAAAAGAGGGTGCCTGGGTGGCTCAGCCGGTTAAGCCTCCAACTCTTGATTTTGGCTTAGGTCATGATCTCAGGGTCATAAGATGGAGCCCCCTGTCTGGCTACGTGCTCAGCACAGAGTTTTCTCAGGATTCTCTCTCTTCCTCTCCTTCTGCCCCTCCCATACTGTGTGTGTGTGCACACACTCTCTCTAAAATAAAAAAACAAATCTTAAACAAAATTAGAAATAAGAGTTTAGTTGAGATAACAAGCATTTTACTTTGTGACATAATGACAAATATTCATATTCCTTACAAAAATAAATGCTATGTAACACTTAAGAAATTTGTAGAGATAATCTTAATCTGAAAAATTAGTGACTATGCAAAGTGAAAAAATGGCAAAAAAAATCTATCCTAGATAAAATTTTATTCCAGTTTCCTTTTACATAAGTTGTTTTCTAGCTGTAAGGAATTTTTTTATTTTTCAGTTCTAAAATTAATTTAGCTAGTTGTGATTTTGTGCTATTTAGACTGTGGGGAGTACTCTGAATTTATTATATCTGTGGTTTGGAATGTCACTAATTTGGAAAAATTTTTAGCTATATTTCTTCAAGGCATTCACAATATCTTTCCATTCGGGAGTTTCAATTACATGTATTTAGACAACTTTATGCTGTCTCCTAGTTCTTGGTTGTTATCCTTTTGTTTTTCCTCAATCTTTTTTCTCTTCGCATTTCAATTTAATTTCTATAACTTCAAGAACATTGATACTTATTTCAGCTGTATCCGTGTACTGATAAAGGCATCAAAGACCTTTATCTCTGTTACTGTAATTTTGATTTGTAGCATTTCTTTGATTCCTAGAGTTTCTATATCCCTTCTGAAACTACATTTTTAATCTTGTACATTGTGTAAATTTACTATGAGAATTTTTAACATACATCAGTTATTTTAAATTTCTTGCCTGATATTTCCAACACCTCTGTCATAGATGAGTCTGGTTTTGATGATTGTTTTATCTTTTCAGAGATGTTGTGGTTTTAACCTTTTGTGTGCCACGTAATTTTACGTAGAAACAAACATTATTTCAGAAAATATATTCTGAGGCTAAGTGCTTAGTTATGAGTCTGCCTTTCTTTCTACTAGGCCTTTAATGAAAGGATTTGTGTTAATGTTGTCAAAATATGGGTTGGATTTAAGTTTTGTTGTTGCTGTCATTGCCAGTTTGGGGGTTTATTACACCATGGGCACCAATTATTTCAGATTCCGCTGACGACACCTGTTTGAGTCTCTAAGTGACTTTGAATTGTCTTTTGTGTGCTGCTTCACAGAAAGACTGTCCATTACTACATTGCTAGCTATATATCCCTGTGATCTTTACTCAAGCGTTGTTAGTGTGATGGTATGTGGTGATGGGTTTATCATGTGTAAAACTGTTATTTATTTAACAATATTTGCACAAAAGATAGGGGCAAGAGCTATATTGGAGCAAAAATTAATTATATTGGATAAGATTGGTATTTCTCCAAATTTGAATATTTTGAGTTAACATGCAAATTTGGGCAAACAATAGGAAAATAGCTCAAAACTGCAGTAAAAAAATTCAAGACATTAAAATAGTATACTGTAAAATATTTAACAAGAAGAAGGCAATAATGGAAGAATAGAGCAAAAAATCCCATAAGGCATATAAAAACCAAATAGCAAAATGGCATATAGAAATTTTTACCTTATCAGCAATTGCATTCAGAATAAACGAACTAAATGTTCCAATCAAAAGAAAAAATGGACGAAACATTTGATTCAACTATATACAAAAGCTTACTTATAGTCAAAGACAAAAACAGGTTGAAATTAAAGATGTGGAAAAACATAAAATGAAGACTCCAAATAGATTAGGAATGGCTGTACTATCTAGCAAAATAGAGAAAAAGTGTTAAAAACTAGAGAAAGACAAGAGGACATTTCATAATTATGAGTCAGTCCATCAGAAGGGTATTAAAATCGAAAATAGTTGTATCATAAAATAAAGCAAAATGCATGAAGCAAAAATGGATAGATTTAAGGCAAAAACGACTTAAAAATAGTAGCGACTTCTCTAGTATTGGTGAATAGAATGAGGAGTTAAAAGTCAACAACAAAACAGATTTGAACAACACTATAAACCAATTAAACCAAACAGGTGTCTGCAGAAACTTCCACACGGCAACAGAATACACTCACTTCTTAAGTCATGGCACATTTCTCCAGGATAGATCATATATCAGGCCATGAATAAGCCTCAATGAATAAAAAAAGATTGAAATCATCCAATATGTTGTTAATTACAAAAGACTGATAAATCTATTTAAAAAAAGTTGAGAAATAGAGTCTAAATAAAAGAGTGAAAACAGAAAAATGCAAGAGAAAGGAATTACTTAAGAATGAAATAAACATGAAAATCAATGCTAACAAACATTGTGGGATTCAGAAAATGCAGTGCTTACAGGGAAATTAATAGCTACAAATATCTGTATTAAAGAAGAATAGTCTCACATTTATTACTCAACCTCCTACCTTAGAAAGTAAAAAAAAAAAAAAAAAAAAGAGTGGGAAAACCACCCATAAAATATAATGAAACCTTGTCATTTGCAATGATGTAGATGGAGAAAGAGAGTATAACACTAAGCAAAATAAGTCAGAGAAAGGCAAATACCATAGGATTTCACTCATGTGTGGAATGAAAAGAACAATCAATCTTAGGGGAAAAAGGAGAGAGAAGCAAAGCAGAAGACACTCTTACCTGTGGAGAACAAACAGATGGTTACCAGAGCGGAGGTGAGTGGGGCGATGGGTGAAATAGGTGATGGGGTTTAAAAAGGGCACTTGTGATGAGCATCACATGTTGTATGGAAGCGTTGAATCGCTATATAATTGTATATATACATGTGTAACTAATATACAATGTATAGTAACTAACTGGAATTTAAATAAAAACTTGTAAAACAAATTAAAACCAAACAAAATAGAAGGAAGAAAATAACAAAAATAGAAGTGAAATGAGTATAATAAAGGATAGAATAACAATCAAAAAAACCAACAACTATAAGTTGGCATTTTGCAAAAATCAAAAAAATTGACAAACCTTTAGGCTGAGAATAAAATTCAAATTATTTAAATCAGTAATCAAAGACTGAAATTACTACTGTTCTTAGAGAAATGAAAGGGAATATATTTAAATGATATGAGCAATTTTATGCCAACATATTAGATAAATGGACAAATTCTTCCAAAGATACAAACTACCAAAACTAAATCAAGACAAAATAAAAAATCAGAATAGGCCTATAATAATAAATTAAAACTGGTTAGTTCCTGATTACTTCAGTGGTGGTAATCTTTGGTTTTTCTACCAAAGATAAAAAATATAATTCATAACAATCTTCCCTAAACCATCCCAAATAAGAATAGGAGGGAACACTTCCATACACATTTTATAACCCCATTATAATCCTGATCCCAAACCAAACTAAAACAACTTAAAAACAGAACTATACACCAATATTCCTTAGGAATATAGACATAAAAATCCTCAACAAATGCTAGCAAACTGAATCCAATAAATATACGAAGAATTATGCACCATAGCCAAATGATGTTTATGTCATGAGTGTAAGGTTTTGTTATCATAAAAATCAATATTCTATACATTAATAGATTAAAGGGGGGAAAAACCCTATTATCATCTACTTCAACTCAGAAACAACATTTGACAAAATCCAATACCCTTTCTTGGAAAAAGCATTAAAAAAAGTAGGAATAGAAGAGAAATTCCAAAACTTGATAAAGGTGTTTTACATAAAACATCGAGGTAACATTATACTTGATGGAAAAGACTGTCTCTTTCCCACCCCCCACCATGGCTAGGAAAAAGATTAAAATGTTCTCTCTTGCCATGTCACTACATTACACTGGAGTTCTGTCCAGGGTTATTAGGAAAGAAAAAACATTTAGATTAGAGAGGAACATTTAAGACTGACTCTTACTTCTAGATGACATGGAGAAAACCCCAAAGAATCTATATAAAAGCTACTAGAACTAATAAATTCTGCAGATTTAAAGCATACAAGATCAAGATGAGAAAATCAATTATATTTACCTACACTAGCAATGAATCATCTGAAAATTTAATTACAAAATAATTTTATATTTAATAGACTCAAAAAGAAATTACTTAAATCAAGCGTAGGTAATATGCTGAGAACTACAAAATTTTTTTAATTAAATAATTAAAGGTCTGTATAAAAGGAAAAGTATTGCATATCCATGGATTGAAAGACTCCGTGTGGGACGTCTGGGTGGCTCAGTTGGTTAAGCGTCTGCCTTCAGCCTAGGTCATGATCCTAGAGCCTTGGGATCCAGTCCCACATTTGACTCCTTGCTCAGTGGGGAGCCTGGTTTTCCCTCTGCCTGCAGCTCCCCTGTTCGTTCTCTCTCCCTCTGTCTGTCTGTCTCTCTCTCTCTCTCTCTCTCTCTCTCTCTCTCTCTCACACACACACACACACACACACACACACACACACACACACAAATAAGGAAATAAAGTCTTAAGGAGGGGTGCCTGGGTGGCTCAGTTGGTTAAGTGACTACCTTTGGCTTGGGTCATGATTCCACGGTCCTGGGATCGAGCCCCACCATTGGGCTCCCTGCTCGGTGGGGAACCTGCTTCTCCCTCTCCTGCTGCCCAACTTGTATTTGCACGCTATCGGTCTCTCTGTCTTTCTGTCAAATAAATGGATAAAATCTTTAAAAAGAAATAAAAGAAAGACAACATTAAGAAGCCCATACTGCCCAAATTTATTCAATATGATACCTGTGCAAGTTCAAATGTTGTAAGGTTTTTGCAGAAATGAACAAGTTAGAAACAAAAATTAGGTGATCCTAAAATTCATATAGAAATGAAAGAGACCTAGAATAGTCAATCTTGAGAAGGAAAAATTAAGTTGGAGGACTCAAACTTGCCAATTTCAAACGTAGCACAAATTTCCAGTAATCAGGGTAATGTGTGACTGATATAAGGGTTGACATGGAATATATGAGGGTCCAGAAGTAACAGTTGTGGTCAACTGATTTTTTACAGAGTTGTTAAAACAATTCCACTGGTCAAGAACTGACTTTCAAAATGTTGACTGCTCTTTTGGAAGATGATGATAATTGCCATTTTATCAAATAATGGTAAAGTCTGTATTCAGTAGTTTTCTCTCTCTTATTTGGCAACATTTTAACTGGTTTGCTTTATCTATATTTTGTTATTAATGTAACTAAAAAGAACATATTGACTTCATATGTTTTATAGAACATGTTAATATTGGTCTTCCAAATCAACCATATTGCCGATTATCTAGTGACTGTTTAAACCAGACAGGCAAAATAAACACCTCATGGGTTAAGTAGCCAAAATAGATGACAGTGCCTTGATTTAATTATGCTGTCTCATTACAAATCATTTTACTTGTATGTATGGTACTCTGACATCCCAAATATTTTTAATTATATTTGAAGACAAAATATCTTTTGGAGGTATTACTGCAGGAAGAACAATTTTTTAATTCTTATAAAAATAACAATATAATGAATGCAAAGTGGTTGGTTTACTTCTCATTGTAAGACTTCATGTTCAATACATACTTAGTAAAAAAGGTACACAAAAAAGGAACACAATGGATCTTTAAGTATAAAATAACAAAATAACTCTACCCGAAATATGCATCTAATTCAGTGATACCCAAATTGTAAGATTTCATGTATGTATTAAAATATCCATTATCAATAATGAAGTAAATTCCTAGTGTATTTGTATTACAAGAAAATAAAAAAATCTATTCAGAGAATGAAAGGAAGGAAACTAAGTAGTCCCAATTAATGAATGAAACTGTAGCCTATTTAAAGAGTAACCTTGTTAGAAAAAGATTCTTATTTGTTTTTAATATAAATGCAAATGTTATAAATTTTAATACCATTTTTAAATTAAAGGCAAGAAATCATTAATGATACACAGGGTAAGCTGATTGCACCTAGCAATTAAGACTGTGGATTGAATTTTCATAAAGCAATAAAGTTAGTTAGAATGAATGAAAATAAAATGATTGCTCTCAAATGATGAGAAATGTCTTCTATGCAGGCAAAGTGTTTATGTGTCTACACCACAAGACGTATTTTTATGTTGCATAAACAAAGAACCACTGATTTTAATTCATTTATTTTATATTTTACCAATCATAATATTACGTGACCTCAATAGGAAAGAATTGAGTTATAAAAACTTTTCAGGATAACTTAAGTAGTAATAATACAGTATTTATGAAATATCAAGTAAGATATTATATAATTGCATATTTTATCCAGAAAAAATATATTTTGGCTAAATATGTTGTAACTTTTTTTTATTATAACTATAATGTGATTCTGCAAATTGTTTTTGAAAAACGAAAGAGAAAACAGTAAGTGATTCCAAAGAAAAGCAAACTTTTATATAATAGCAAACTTTTATATCATAATAAGCTATTGTCAGATACCAGAAGAGAAGGGGGAAAAAATGGAGCTTTTTTGCAGTGTATAGAATTGAAAAATGCTTTTTTAATTAGATGTAATGTTTAAAATGAAAAATAAATTTTATTAAGATAATTATTCTGATACTAATCATTTGAAGTAATTATTAAGATGAATTAATATTTGTATTAATTAAACTGTTACACAACTTTCTTCCCCTCCTAAGTTCTACTTCAGCTCATGTGAAAATTCAAAATCTAGTAACACTCCAGTTATCATGCGTTATATGTTGGATACTCTTCAACATGCGGATAAATTTCTACAGAGATAACTGACATCATAGCTCAAAATTCTTTTTATTAGGCAAAATGAATTGTGCTAGACAGATGAAGCAAAGTCCTTAGGGCACCTGTATAAGAACTCAAAAAAGGCAATCAAGATGAATATTTCCGTATTATCATGGCCAAATAAATGCAAAAAACCTTTCATTTAGATGATTAATCTCATCTGTTTCCTGCCTTTCTTGCAAGTATAGTTTTCAGAGGGAAACCTTATTTATCCCTCCCATAATCGTTGAAAAATATGTAATAACTATAAAAATATTATGCATGATAAGCAAAGGAAAATTCAAACCAGTTCACATTTCTCTCACTAGATATCTTGGGTGGAAGATGAAAGTCTTTATTTTAAAGCCTAATCCAGTGTCTGGAACAAATGAAAGCCTTACACACAGATACAGCATAGAATGGATTTAAAAAAGTAAATTTTTAAGGAACTAGTTAACAAATGAGCTGTGTATTTAAGTCCTTCATTCAAACTAAACACCTAAGAGTCAGTTTGTGCAGGGGGTACCTACTCTTCTTTCTCTATTCCTTTATCACAAAGAATCATTATATATCAGTACAACTTTCCAGGGGCCAGGTAAATGTAGATAGATGTCTTTTTTTTTTTTTTTTATCCAGCACCTAGTGTGGCAGCTATTACAATTAAAAAGTGCTATTTTGCTTTTTCTAAAAACCAGTATGTATAATGACGATAAATGAATATTTTTAGAGTATACTGTTTTTTGAGTATAATACGCTTTTTAAAAAAAATACAAAGTGTCAATACAAATGTTTGTACTTCTGAAGTTTTAAACTTTTTAATCAGAACATAATTTATCTGAAGAGATTGCATTTAAAGTAGCAGAAAATTATTTTTATGACCCCCAAATAGATGTTCTTTAACAAATACTTTGTGATTAAAAAATTCATCAAATAGCTCAATTAAAATAATTAGTTGATTTAATCAATGGATTCACAAACTAAGCAAAGTCCTTAGCAATACTATCATCCAGTGAAATGCATTTATTTAAATATTTGATTAGTGTTTAACACAGTTCATTATGTGCTTTAGCAATATTGGAATAACGTGCTTAATAGTCCTAGAGGAGACCTTTGGGGCATAGTATACCATATAAAAAATCTTGGTGGCCTTCTTGGAGATGAACTTAGGGTATTGTGACTCCACTTCAAATAAGAAGCTTACAGAAAATTAATGAGGGACTTAGAGATATTAAGAAGAGAATAAATAATAGTCATTCTGTAAATAAAAATCTATCCCCAGGGTGAATGCTGGGTTGATTTCAGGTCTTTGTTGTACCCTTTGTATAATTAAAACATCTTTGTAAAATATAGAAACATATTGACACACATATTCAATTGTATTCAAAGCACTTTAAAATTAATCTGAGAAAACATTTCTTTGAATAATTTAGTAATAACAATTTTGTTTTCATAGAGATAATATTAACTTAAAGACTAGAAAGCTCATCTACATTTTACATGGTTGCTTTGGTGATTCTTTCTAATTATCCCATTTGGGCATTTCGCAATGAAAGGTGACATTTCATCACTATTTCATTGTGTCCTTAGTGCCTAGAATAGGCTAGGAAACACACACACACCCCAATAACTGTATTTTGAGTAAATATTTTAAAAATAGATTAAGATTTATGAGGCTAGGATGTTGAGGCTACGTGAAAAATGATGTTTGATAATCGTTCAATAACAGGGGGCTCGAAGATTATTGATATTTTAGTATTGACCGTACTTCATTATTTGTGTGAATCTCAAGACACAACTCTTTACCTCAAAATGATCAACATCCTCATTGTAGGGGAAAGCAAATGAGAAAAAAAATAGTAACAACAACAAAAGAAAACCTGATAGAGACACAAAGAATCTTTCCTCAGAATCCGGAGCTACTTGAGCAAATTAGTCATTTGAAATAAAAATGATTATTTAACTTTGAAGGTCAAAATACCGTTGGCAGTTGGTTTGATTGCAAATTTAAGGTGTATTAAAGAAATATGATAGTGTAATGTATGTAAAAATGTGCAAAATGAACACTAATCAGTAAAGAGAAGCCACCAGTTTCGTGTCAGCCTCTTTTGTAGATATTTCTCCTATAAATCAGGAAACTTGACCAATTGCTCCAAGTACTTACATTAAACATGTCCTTATTTTCTCTTATTTTTGTTTTTCCTTTTTTCTTTTTTTTAAATTAACACCCTCATTGTTTATATTGTATTATTTAACATTTTATGTTTAAAAGAATCTGGTGTTTTTCTCTCCACATTTTTTTCTTTGCTCATTCTCAGAAGCACCGTTTTTGGTATTTCAGCTTTTCTATAGGATTTATACTTCAACCTACTGTGAAATACGTGCACCTCTACTGTTATCTTCTAGTTCATTAATTTTGGACATTATGTATTGACTCCCCGTTATGGTTGTCAGGACATGAAGCTGATAGCTCAGTCATTATTAAATGTAATAACTTTGCAAATACTTATGAGTATTATAATATTTCATGGTTAACTTTATTTTTTTACTATTTTTAATATCCATAGTTTGAAATAATCACAGATTCACAGAAAGTTGCTATGATAATACAAAGAGATCCCTTCTACTCTTGACCCAGTTTCTCTAAAGACTAAATCCTGCTTATGTAGAATGCGATATTGGAATGGAAAAATGAAACTGATAGAATGTATGTGTGGTTTTATGTGTCTTTTGTCACAATGGGTAGCTTCTTGTAACCACGATTGCAATACAAATACTGAGCTCTTCCCTCATCACAGAGATCTCCCAATAGTGTCCCACCAACTCCTTTACCATACCTAACTCATGGCAACCACTGATCTTTGATCTCTATGTTGTTCTCAGAATATTATGCAAAGGGAAACATAGAGTAAATAAACTTTTAAAATGAGCTTCTTTTTTTTTTTTAACTCAGCAAAATGCCCTCGAGTTTCATCCAAGCTATTAGAAGTATCAGTATCCTTTTTATTGTTGATTAGTTTTCCATGGTATGGAAGGATAACTGTTTGTTAACCATTAACCTATTGAGGGGTATTTTAGTTGCTTCCAGTTTAGATCTATGACAAATCAAATTGCTACTAAAAAATCATGTAAATATTTTTCTGTGGACCTAAACCTTCATTTCTCTAGCTCAGGAGTGCAATATCTGACAATTATGGTGTCCTTTTAGTTTACAAAGAAATTGCCAAACTATTTTCCAAAGTGGCTGTATCATTTTACATACCACAGTTGATGAGTAATTGTTTCCTCACCTTTTTTGCCCATATTTGATGTTGTCAGTATTTTTTATTTCAGCTCTCCCAGTGAGTATCCGATGATACCTCACTATGGTCTGAATTTGTATTTTTGTAAGGCTAGTGATGCTGAGCCTGTTTTCATGTGTTTATTTTCTAATATATCCTCCTCAGAGAAATGTCTCATTTGGTCTTTTGCCTATTGTCTGTCTATGTAATAACATATAACTTACATGTGAGTCCTTTGTCAGACATTTAGTTTGCAAATATTTTCTCCTGGTCTGTACTTTATGGTACAGAGAGCAAAAGATTTTCATTGAGATAAAGTCCAGTTTATTAATTTGTTCTTTGTGCTTTTGGTGTCATGTCTAAGAATTATTCACCATGGCTGAGTTGCAGATTTTTGCCTATTATTATCTTGTAAAAGTTTTACAGTTTACATGGAAATGTTTGTTTTCAGATAATTTTTAATAGGCTATAAGGTTTACATTGGGGTTTGTATGTTTGCTTGTGGATATCCAAAATACTGTCCTTCCTCCCTTGAATCTACTTACAAATTTGTCAGAAAAACAAAACAAAACAAAAAAGAGTTGGTCATATCTGTGTGGATTTTATTCTGGGGGTTTGTTCTGTGTCCCTTCACCAGTACTGCACGGTCTTGATTAGTGCACCTGTATCTTCTGCCTTGAAATCAAGTAGAGTAATCCTTGTTACTTTACTCTTCAGAACTGTTTTAGCTATTTTAGAGCTTCTGTCTTTCCATATAAACTTTACAGTGATAAAACCAGCTTGAGAAGGCCAAAGGGGGAGGACCAAGGAAAATATTACAATTCAATGGAAAATTAAGTCATGAAGTTTTAGAATAATCTTGTCTTATTAGAAAAAAGATCTTTCTGAGATTTTGATAATAATTGCCTTAAATCTCTGTCATTCTGGGAAAAAAATGACACCTTTACCATGTTGAATCTTATAAACTATATTTACTACTTTTAAAATTTATTTTGCCAGTGTTTTGTAGCTTTCAGCTTACTAATATACATGTTCTGTTAGATTTGCACCTGTGTTTCTTTTCTTGAAAGGTGGCCAATATTATTTTAAATTTTGATCTTTTGTGCTCATTGTTAGTACGTAGAAATGCAGTTGATATGTGCATACTGTAGCAATGGTGAGAGTAGATATCTTTGCCATGGTCCCAATCTCAAAGCAATCTTTCAAAATTAATTCTGATAATAGCTGCACACATTTGTAGACAGTATTTATCAAATTGAGAGCTTTTTCTAAAAATTTTTGGACAATGTTTACCATATTTTGGTTTTGAATTTATTAAATGATATCTATCAATTTGATAGGATCATGTGATTTCTATTTTTAGACTTTAATATGAAATATATTGATTTTCAATTATTAAAATATCTTTAAATCCTTGGGACACACCTCAGTTAGTCAAAGTGTAACTCTTTATAGCTATTGCTGCAGTCTTTTTGCTATTATTTTGTTAAGGATATTTGTGTCCATATTCATGAAAGAAATCAGTCTGTAGTTTCCTATTTTGTACCATCTTTGTCTGGTTTAGGCAACAGGGTAATACTGGCTTCATAAAAGGAATGGAGAAGAATTTTCTCCTTTGTTCTCTGGAGAGAAAGAGTAACATTGCTGTAATCATTTCTTAATGTTTGCTAGAATTCACCCTGGAAACGATCTTGGCTTAAAGATTTTTTTTTAATCACTTTTAATGAATGTATTAGTACCATAGTCATCTTCAGATTTCTTTAACGTTTCCTAAATTTCTTTTTATTGAAGCATTTCTATACTTGTACCAAGTTAAAGTTCAGAATGAACTACCACAACAACAACAAAAATGAGATGAAACTGTGAAACTTCTGATTAGGGTGAGAATTCTCATCCATAGATGGGATAATTATCATTTGTCAATGTATAATACGACATTATCCAACTTCTGTCTTCCATTATAAATATTGCCTCTCATAGGACTCTATATAACTTTTTAAATAAATATGTTATATTTTTGTAGCAATTTTAGGTATAGAAAAGTTGGGCAGGAAGTACAGAGATAATTGCTCACCCCCCCTACACACACACACAGCTTGCCTTATTTTTAATATATTGAATTAGTGTAGAGCATTTGCATTTGATCCATTATTATTCAGTAACGTCTATAGTTTAGTTTAGGGCTCACTCTTTGTATTGTACACTACTATGGGTAGTGCAAAATGTTAAGTATCTATCATACTATCACATGGAATAGTTTCACTATCCTTAATACCCGTGTTGGCTGTTTTTATTTATCCCTGTCTGCCCCTGAATCTCTAGCAACCACTAACGTTGCATTAATTGTTGCAGTGATTTAAACCTTACCAAACTCTGTGAAGTTGTCATTATTATTATAACCATTATCCCCATTTAATTAATGAGGACTCTTGCTGAAGATTATGCTGCTAATAAGTAGTAGTCAAGACGAAAAAGCAGGAAAACTGACTACAGATCCCACACTCTTAATCATTATGTCATACTGCATCATTAACCACATGAATTAGTGTCCCAATTCACAAAATAATTTTTAAAATTAACTAAAATCATTGATTGCCTTGGCTTTAATAGGGACAGCTCAAGAAAATGGAATAGTAGAATGGAGTAGCTAGACTAAGAGAAGATTAAAGATGGGAGCACCTGAGTGGCTCGGTCCATTAAGCCTCTAACTCTTAATTTCAGCTCAGGTCAAGATCCTCAGGGTCATGAGATTGAGCCCACTGTCAGGCTCTGAGCTCAGCCACAATCTGCTTGAGATTCTCTCCCTCTCTCAGCCTCTCCCCCTGTTCATGCATGTGCATCTCTCTCTCCCAATCAAAAATAAATAAATAAAATCTTTAAAAATAGAGAAAGGATTAAAAATCTTTGTCAGTTTTATTACGTACATGTTTTATAGTTCAGGGTCATGGACTCCCTAAAAGGCGAAGACTTAATCATGTGAATTACAGAATGTTTTCCTCCCCCACCCCATGCCTTGTGACCATTCATGTTCATAGCTGTACGTGTCAGAGGCTAAAATTTCCTATCATGTCCTTGTTTTTATCTCCCCTACTGTCTTTGGATTTCCTTAAAGACTGTTTGTATAAATAGGTTATGAGTCTTGCAGTTACTTTAGCTGTAATCCACTAATACTATGATTGATATATTGGGAAGGTGCAATTAATAGGTGTCTGGATTATTTTAAGCACTCCAAGAAATATAAACTATTATTATTAAAAATCATATTTGGAAGAAAATAATATCCTTACAGAGAATACAGTATATATTTGAAAAATTTACTAGACACCATCAATGAAAGAAAATTGAAAGTTCTTACTGCATGCTTTGTATCTACATAGCCCTACTTGTTCAAAATTTTCAAAGGCTTATAATACAGAAAGTGCTTTTAAACCCACTTTTGGAATAATGGAGGCAATAAATCATTCTTCTCTGACCTAACTCAGATTCTTCATACTAACTTGCAAACAAACTTAAAGAAAAATAATTACGTTTTAATGATCAAAATATTGTCACTCTAGATTTGTTTCATGCAAAGACGCTCTACACATAGTGCTGACAATATAGTAAATGTACAGCGACATGCTTTCCCATGGTTCCTGATGCTTGATAACCCTCTTGCTCTTAGTGTGAATGCCTGTGTGTCTTAATATTTTTTAATGTAATTGTTTGAATCATTGGTTTCACATAGGTTAATATTTTGGCTATGTTAAATCATGAGAGATTTAATGTCACAAAAAACAATCTGGCATGTATTAAAGCACAATTAGACTAAATTATTTTTAATCAGAATCTTTTTTTTCTGGGATAGATCAAATCAGTTTCTTCAGTACATGTTCAGTGATGATCTCTGTCATCTCAAATTTAAGGAGATGCCTTCATTACCATGTAGTCTTTTTGCCTGTCTCCATGCAATACTGGAATATTTTTTTCTTTTTCTTTTTCTTTTTTTTTATTGCTATATCCATTACATCCATTTTTCACTCCTGGGCTCTTTTGGATCTACTGGGGGGAAAAATTTAGACTACAGGGTTCTGATTTTTCCATGTCTTTTGTCTGACTCATCTTTTTGTAATATGATTCCTGGTGTTTTGAATATATATGTGTGTATGTATATTCAAAGTTATATGTGTGTGTGTGTGTGTGTGTATCACACATCACTTTATATAATAACTAAAGCCTATCCTCTCTTTATTTTCATCTTTATCTCTTCAACTTGATGTCAGAGCAATGTTATAACTTGGGAAATACTAAGCTGTTCCAGACTTACTAGTAAGTGAAGTTTTCACAACTCAAACAGATGAATGATGCAGTTAATAAAAAATGCTAAAATACCCTGATACTAAATTCCAATGGTTGTCAGCTCTTGTCTTAGATTTTTTTAAGATATGAGAGGGAGATAAATAAACAGCACATTCAGTCTTGTACACAATCTACAAATACACAAAAATTCCAAAAGAGTTAAGGAACTTATTTTTTAATTTCTTTACTGACATGGAAAATAAGATCTTTACTTATACACTCCCATTTTAACTGTAATTTCTTCTGGATTTAGTCCATACAACATGGGCCTGCTCCATTGACCCTATCTTGAACTTATTTCTTGGCTCAAAAAATAAAATTGCAAACATATTCAGTCCATTATACAAACAATAAATATAATAGTGGTGTCAACAGCACAGAATATGAAGCATTATGAATGCAGTAACAATATGTGTATTTTATATTGAGGTATAACTGACATATATTTGTTTTAGGTATACAACATAATGATTCAATATTGCATATATAAGAAAATGGTCATCACAATAAATCTAATTAACAAATGTCACCATACATAGTTAGAAATTTTTTTTGTGTTATAGGAACTTTAAGATCTACTTGCTCAGCAAATTTCAAATATGCAATACAGAATTAACAATAGTCACCCTGCTGTACCTTAAATCTCCAGGACTGATACATGTATGTATGTATTTTCATTGACATGTAGTTGACATGCAATATTATATTAGTTTCCAAGTGTACAATACCCCATGACTTATTTATTTTTATAGCTGGGGTTTGTACCTTTTGACCTCACTTACCATGGTGCCAGTCGCTAACCCATGCCTCTGGAAGCCACCAATCTTTTCTATCTATGAGTTATTTTAATTTTTTTTTTATTTTTAAAATGCGACATATAAATGAGATCATAAGGTATTTGTCTTTCTCTGCCTGACTTAATTTACTTAGCATAATGCCTTCAACATCCATTGTAGTCACAAATTGCAAGATTTCATTACTTTTTATGGCTGAAATCTTTGCGTGTGTGCGCATGCACGTTTTAGTGATTCATTTATCCTTTGGTGGACACTTAGTCCATGGCTGTTGTACATAGTGCTTCAGTGAACATGGGGTTTCATACATTTATATGTAAATATAAATTATAAATATATATATATTTCTATATTAAATTTAAATTAACTAAAATTATATAAATTTGTTTTAAATGTAAATTTAAATAATTTACATATAAATAATATATATATAAATCTAGAATTACTGGATCATCTGGTAGTTCTGTTTTTAATTTTTTGAAGAACCTCCGTACATTTTGCCATAGAGTTTGCACTAATTTACATTTCCACACACAGTGCATAAAGGTTCTCTATTACCACATTCTCACCAGTATGGGTTATCTCTTTTAGTAATAGCCGTTCTAACAGGTATGAGGTGATACCTCTTTGTGGTTTTAATTAGCATTTCCCTGATGGTTAATGATGTTGAGCATCTTTGCATGTACCTATTGGCCATCTGTATGTCTTCTTTGGAAAAAAGTTCACTCAGGTCCTCTGCCAATTTTTAAGCCAGATTGTTTTTGTGCTGTTGAGTTGAATGAGTTCTTTATGTATTTGGGCATTGGCCCCTTAACAGATAAGTGATTTGCAAATATTTTCTCATTCAGTAGGTTGCCTTTCCATTTGTTGATGATTTCCTTTGTTCAGAAGCTTTTTAGTTCCCTGTAGTCTAACCAGATTGTTCTTGCTTTTGTGGTCAGATAAAAAAAAAAAAAATCATTACCAAGACAAATAGGAAGGAACTTACCCTGTTTTTTTGTGGGAGTTTTATGGTTAGCATTTCTTGTAAGGCTGGTTTAATGATGAAGAACTCCCTTAGCTTTTGCTTATCTGAAAGTTCTCTATTTCCGTCTTCACTTTTGAATGATAACTTTGCCCAGTAGAGTATTCTTGGTTGAAGTTATTTTTTTTTTCCTTCAACACCTTGACTATATTGTGCTACTTTCTTCTGGCCTGCAAAATTTCTGTTGAAAACTCTTTATATTCTTATGGGAATTCCTTTGTACATTCCCTTTCTTTCTCCTGCTGCTTTCAAGATTTTCTTCTTGTCTTTAAATTTTAACTTTTTAACTATAATGTGTCTTGGTGTAGGTCTCTTTGGGTTCATCTTATTGGGATTCAGATGTCTGGTTTTTTTTTTTTTTTTTCCTCCCCAGGCTAGGGAATTTTTTGGCATTATATCTTCAAATAGGTTTTTCACTCCTTTCTCTCTCTCTCTCTCTTCTCCCTCTGGGACTTATAATGTGAATATTATTCTGCTTAATGTTGTTCATTAAGTCCCTTAAGCTATCTTCACTTTTTTCATACTTTGTGCTCTGATAGAGTGTTTCCCTACAATGTTTTCAAGTTCTCTGATCACTTCTGCTTCATCTAGTCTGTTGGACCACTTTACAATAGTTTTCAGTTTGGTTCCTGTATTCTTCAGTTCTGTGACTTTCATTTGGTATTTTCTTCTATCTCTTTGTTGAAGTTCTCAACTGTATTCATCCATTCTTCTCCAAATTTGGTGAGCATCTTTATGGTAATTATTTTGAAATCTTCATCAGGTAAATTATTTATCCAGTCCATATCACATATAAATTAGGTACTAATATCAATCACCTTCTCAGAGGGAGAAACGTAGGTCAAGAAAAGTAATTTAAATTGCAAAAGGACAATCTAAAAGGCCATCTGACTCTAAGCTTACTCTGTAATTAATCTACCCAAGGTCACAGACTGGTTGCCTAACTCATAGTACCAATTCATGTAATCAAAGTGCAAATTTTCAAACGGAATATCCATGTCCTAATTGGAGTGAAGCATGTGCTCCCTAATCTTCACAGTGAGACCTGTACCTGATGTTCTTACACAAAATCCAATTAACTCCATTGTCATGAGCATAGTCCCAACATGCAGTTGAGTTAGTAACCCAAAATAAGCATTTTGTTGCCTCTTTGCTGGGGTCTGCAAATACTAACGAGAAGTAATAAAATGTTCAGATCAATGATGTTTTACAGGCATGTATTACTTTTGTCTCCTCCCACTTAGGAAAGAAAAATCCCTATGCTTCTTCACAAGTATTCAACCTTATTGCTGTCTGGATTAAACATGCTGATTAGCAGAGTCAGTTGGTAGTGAAGGCATGGGGACATGAGAGGTGGGAGCACCAGACTATTTCTATTAAAAATGGGAAGAAATAGAAGAAATATACAGGAAATTGTAATCAGGAGTTTGGGGGTATAGCAATTAGTATTTTGAGAATCTAATTGAAGGATAGTCATCTGCTGAAAAGTTCTCTCCATGAGCATATGGTATTCCCTGTGACAGCTGTTCCACTAAAAGTTTGGGCAAGCATCATTTTCAATAAGAAAGAAATTATAAAAGTAACAGAATATGTAAGAATCCACCAGTCTATCTTAACAGAAGCTAGCCCTTGATTTCTTTTTTTTTTTTTTTTTAAAGATTTTATTTATTTATTCGACAGAGATAGAGACAGCCAGAGAGAGAGGGAACACAAGCAGGGGTAGTGGGAGAGGAAGAAGCAGGCACATAGCTGAAGAGCCTGATGTGGGGCTCGATCCCAGAACGCCGGGATCACGCCCTGAGCCTAAGGCAGACGCCCAACCGCTGTGCCACCCAGGCGCCCCCTAGCCCTTGATTTCTGCCAGGAGAATTTCCCACACAATCAGCTGCATTGGGGTTTTCTGTTCTAGTAACTTCAGTTTCTACTGGAAGAGGCCACTTCCACTACAGATAGCAACAAAAAAGAGGGGGGGGGCAAGAAAATAAACCACTATGATTAAAACCTAAAAGTAACAGCTATCTTTATAGGTAAAATACAGTGCTTATTTAAATCCAGGTTATTCTTTTATGGAGCTTCACATACTATGTTACATTGAAAATGCCAAGATAGGGGCGCCTGGGTGGCACAGCGGTTAAGCGTCTGCCTTCAGCTCAGGGCGTGATCCCCGCGTTGCGGGATCGAGCCCCACATCAGGCTCCTCCGCTATGAGCCTGCTTCTTCCTCTCCCACTCCCCCTGCTTGTGTTCCCTCTCTCTCTGGCTGTCTCTATCTCTATCGAATAAATAAATAAAATAAAAAAAAATGCCAAGATAAATGATTAGATGTTCAAGATCTGATACTTCTGAACAACATTTATCAGATATTGGTATGTGTGTGTTTTATGTTATACACAAGGCTTCTAATACATACACTTTTTCATGTTATCAATACTATATTGTAAATTATAAATACATGTGGTTGGAAAATTTGGGGGGGTATACACAGCCAATACATCTCTTCTGTTTTATTCTCTAAGATAGAAATGCCAATCTCAAAAATGGGCTCATTACTGCTAGGGGAACAAAACAAAAACAGTTAAGTTGGAGCAATAAAAAAACCAACCATTCCTAGCATTCCATTCACACAAGACATCTAATTTTTTATAGATAACGGGGCTACAATTTCTAATTTGTGGATGCAGAACCACTCTTATGAGCTGTTTTTGTTTTTTGTAACAGATTTTGAAACTTTTAGAAAAATACAGGCAGCAGTGTTGACCAACTTTTCTATTAAGTTGTAATAATAATGACTTAACTGTATTTAAATTCATTTTTATTTATTTTAAACATCAAAGCCTATATTATTTTTCTTTTCTAAAAAGAAGAAGGGTGCACCTGAGTGGCTTAGTTGGTTGAACACCTGAGTCTTGATTTCAGCTCAGGTCGTGATCTCAGGGTTCTAGGATCAAGCCCTGCATCACGCTCTAAGCTCAGTGGGGAGTCTGCTTGAGGATTTTGTCTCTCTCTCTCTCTTTCTCCCTCTCCTATTGCCCTCTCCCTCTGCTCATGCTTTCGAAAGAAGGAAAGGCGGAAAAGAGGAAAGGAGGGAGGGAGGGAGAGAGAAAGGAAAGAAAAAGAATTGCAGTAGGACATCACTGTTAACTGATATTAAAATATTTTGAAAGACTATCTCTGAATATGCCTAGTTGTATATTTGGATTTTGTAAAAAATTTACTGTCAAAGATTTAGATTTAGTTTGTAAGAAATATTTCTTAAGTGATAGCAGTAAGATTTTTCTATTCACATTCACTTTGGATTGTTTACTTCAGATAAACAATTCTAATTCTAAGACTTAAAATTTCTCACTAATAATTTTTAGATTATTAAGAGAAATAAAACAGTGGCAAATGAATGTTCTATACACAAAAATATGGACAAGACTCACAGATATATTGATGTTCATTAGACTGTGGGTAAATGTTCTCTGATTCAATTAATATATAAAGTGCCAAAGCAGGCAAAACTAGTTTGTGTTATTAGAAGCCAGTCTTAAAATTTGATTGTGACTGGAGAAGAATTTGAGGCCTCCACTTTCCAGATAATGTCTGTTCTTTAATCTGGTGTTGATTATAAGAGTGTATTCAGTTTATGAAATACACAAAACTGTACACTTAAGATATGTGCATTTTTCTGCATGTATATTATGTAAAATTTAAAAAATATAATATACATAAAATACATATTATATATTTATAATTTTTATAAAGCCTAGGACGTTTCTCATTTTAAAGGGGTACCAAATATTGATTAAATCTGTTCTATTCAGATAATGAATTTTTTAAATTTTCAAATGTATTTGATTCATTAAACTATTCATCTAGACTTTTAACGACATAAAACATGATTTATGGTTTTATGTCTCTGAATTACTGTCACCATTCTTTCTGATATTTATATATTCAAACACATTAAAATATATTTCTCTCTGAATCTTGAAGCAAAAGTCTCAGTCAAGAATGTTGACTAAAATCCCCACAGTGACCATCTGCTTGTCAGTATCTTTTGAATATTCATCATATTTTTAGAAGTTAATATGAAATATTTGTATTATGATGATCTTTCTATTGACTTAAGTTTATAAGCAAATAATCATACTTCAAAAAATCTGAATACGTTAAAACACTAGGCTTTTCTGATATCTCTTCTTTGCATTAGAATTCAGACTTACCATTTTTATTCAGCAAATTTTTTTTCTAAAATCACATTTCAGTAAGCTAGAGCTTTGAATGACATGCCCAATTCAAATCATTTTTTCAAACTTGATTAGAGTTTTACCAGTTTATTGGTATTCTGTTCTTACAATGATGGTCTGCTGTTTCCTTTTCTAAAATAAGACAATAAGATGCAGAAAGTGTCATGCTCTCAAATGTGAAGTAGATGTGTACCCCCTGAGGAGAAACTTTCCACAACAGGTCAAACAGATGTCTGAAAAACATTGAAATTTATGAACTTCTCATATATTTACATGACAATGAGTCACAATATAAATTCATGTATCCTTGTTATGTAAATTTAGAATAAGCAGCAAAATATAACTGAAATTATATCTCAAAAAATGACATTTAAAACCTAAGATGTTTTTTCTTTGTTCCTGCTGTTACTCTTACTCTGCATATAAAATAACCGTTGAAAAATGAGGACACTAACAATGGATTCAAAAGGGAAACGAAATGCACACAGAAACAGTGTTGTACTCTGTAGCATCATATCTAATCAATTTCTTCAGTAATTAATCTATAAATTCCAAGGATACGAATAGCATGTAATAGGAAGAAGGAAATGACTTGGAAGTTCTTAGAAGCCAAATTTTATACAATATAAGAATTTTTGAAAATCCTTTTGATTCATCTTTTTTAAGTCAAAGGATTCAAATTATATCATCTGTTGGGTCCCTTGAAAAGACTGTTATCTTCAGTTTGGCTGTGTATCAAAAAAATTGTAGAGATGTAAAAAAAAAAATAAAGATACTTAGGTCTTCAGAAAATTGGAAACTCTAGTGATGGGATATGGGCATATTTCTAATAAATTACTTATATGTATATATTATACATATCAGATAAATCAATATGTACTATAAAGGAGTTATTTAAGCAATTTTGTCACTCATAACTGCCAGGTTATTTTTATAAATATCAACTTTTACAGGCACTTGTGAGTTATTTCCCTGCCACCATGCTTGTCATCAAACACGCCCAATATGATTCTACCACATATCCAAACATCTATTGGCAAATAGTGCAAAGAACAGTTTATATTATCTGTAACATACCCTATATCTTCTAGTTAGGCACTCTGCAAGAAAGTTTTATTGAAGTAGGAAGCAACTGTATATGAATAGCATAACTAAAAAAACTCTAAGAATGCTATAAAATCTGTCCTTTTGTATTCTGTGGGAAAGCATAAGAATGTAAAGGGAATGAGGCATAGAATGGCACTCAGGAGGTTAATATGTTGACCTACCAGCCACTAGAAAACACTACACAAAAAGGTAATTATACCCGTAAGGCACATATTACGAACACCAGTTACTCAAATGAAAAAAATCTGTCTTTATGCTAATATTCTAGGCAGCATTGCTCTTCTGGCATTTAGATCTGCTATTTGGCTTCAGTATTAGGATCTCTTTAATGCTAATAACCACCCCTGTTGGGTTCGTTAATGAGTTGTATACATCAGTCACTTATAGGATATAAATTAAAACTAATGTACACAAGCTTCTACCACTGGCCACTGATAAGGCAAGAAAAGTGAATTAACCCTCCCAATGTGTGGACTACAATGAAACATGGGAAAAAGGAATCAATGGTTTTCAAACAATATTCACAGAGCAATGAAGAAACATGATCACTGTGAGAAGTGAAACAAATAAGGTGAGCCTGACAATAACCCTGTAATTGTGCATAGACCTAAGCTTGTGACTATGATTAGAGGAAGTGAAAGTAATAATAAGCCCGAAAATCTTGAATTATTAATGAAATGAAAGATTATGCATGTAGGGACTGATTAAACTGCTTGCTGGAATAAAGTCTAACAATCTTTATAGAGGACAGCAAATTAGAGACAATAGACAACATAATATTCACAATGTCTAGCATGCAATGGAAAATTACCAGACTTTTCAAGAAGCAGAAATATGTGACATATAAACAGGCAAAAAGTCAATCAATACAAACTAACCCAGAAGTGACAGAGGTTCTAGAATTATCAGACTGGAATCTTAAAATAGGAATTACAAAACGCTGAATTATTTGAAGGATAGCCTAAACATACTGACAACAGAAAATGAAGATATAAAATAGAATGGAATTTCAAGATACTAAAATTAAATACATGAAATTTAAATTTCACTGTATGGGATTAGCAGTAGGTAATGCATTATATTAGTAAAGATTATAAAAATGAATATATAACTATATTTTTCCAAAGTAAAGCATTGAGAGAATAGCAAATCACTGCCTATAGAACAGTTTCAAGCTAAAACTATGTATAATTGGAGTCCCAGAAGGAAGGAGGTCCAGAAAAATACTTGAATAAAAGAGTGACAAAGGTTTTCTGAGGTGTTTTTTTTTTCTTTTTGTATAGCTGATATGCAATGTTACATTAATTTCAGGTATACAACTTAGTGATTTGACAAGTTTATACATTGTTCTATGTTCACTAAGTATAACTACCATCTACCCCATTACATCACTATTATGTTATCATTGACTGTATTCCTTAAGCTCAGGTTTTTCTTGCCATCACTTACCCGTTCCATAACTGGAGGCCTATATCTCCCACTCTCTTTAACCCATTTTGCCCAAACTTACAATGCCTTCCCCTCTGGCAACATCATATTGTTCTCTCTATTTAAAGTTCTAATTCTGCTTTTTGTTCATTTTTTTTTAAAGTTTCAACTTATGAGCAGAATCACATCTAATTTGCCTTTTTTCAGTATGACTTTTTCATTTGGCACAATACCTTCTAGGTCCACTCACGTTGTCTCAAATGGCACAACCTTTTTAATGGCTGTGTAATATTCCATTGTGTGTCTGTGTGTGTATCTTCCTTATCCATTTCTTTATTGATGGATACTCAGGTTGTTTTCATGTCTTGGCTATTGCAAATAATGCAGTAAATATAGGGGTGGAGGTATCTTTTTAAGTTACTGTTCTTGTTTTCCCTGGATAAATATCCAATAGTGGAATTAAAGGATCATATGGTATTTCTATTTTTAACTTTTGAGGAACCTCCATACTGTTTTCCACAGTGGCCATACCAATCTACATTTCCACCAACACTGCGCAGGCTTTCTTTTCCTCCTCATCCTCATCAGCACTTGTTTCTTGTCTTCCTGATCTTACCCATTCTAACAGCTGTGAGGTGATCCCTCATTGTGGTTTTGATTTGTATTTACCTAATGAGTGATGTTGAGCATCTTTTCAACTGTCTGTTGGCCATCATATGTTTTCTTTGCAATATCTTTTGGGGTCCTCTGCCCATTTTTTGATTGGATTTTTTTTTGGGGGGGGGGAGTGTTGAGTTGCATAAGTTGTTTATTTTGGATATTAACCCCTTATATATCATTTACAAATATCTTCTCCCATTCAGTAGATTGTGTTGTTTTGTTTTGTTTAGTTGATGGTTTCCTTCACTGTGCAAAAGCTTTTTATTTTGGTATTGTCCCAATAGTTTATTTTTGCTTGTATTTCCCTTGCCTGAGGATACATACCAAGAAATATGTTGCTATGGCTGATGTTGGAGAACTTACTGCTTGTGTTCTGTTGTAGAATTTTAATGGTTTTAAGTCTCACATTTATGTCTTTAATCCTTTTGAGTTTTTTTTTGTGTGTGTGTGTGTGTGTGTATAGTATTAGAAAGTAGTCTAGTTTGACCCCTTTACATGTAGCTGTCCAGTTTGTCAGCACCATTTATTGAAAAGACTGTCTTTTCTAAAGTATAATGCTTGCCCCCTTTGTCATAGATTAATTGACCATTTAAATGTGAGTTTCTGGGATCTCTATTCTGTTCCATTGACCTTTGTGTTTATTTTTGTGCCAGCATCATACCATTTTGATTACTATAGTTTTGTACTATATCTTGAAATCTGGAATTGTGACTACCTCCAGCTTTGTTCCTAAGGATTACTTTAGCTATTCAGGGTCTTTTCTGGGTCAATACAAATTATGGTACTATTTGTTCTAGTTTTGTGAAAAATGCTGTTGGTATTTTGTTAGAGATTAAATTATATCTGTAGGTTATTTTGGGTAATATGGATGTTTTAACAATATTCTTCCAATCCATGAGCATGGAATATCTTTCCATTTTTTATGCCCTCTACAATTTCTTTCTTAAGTGTTTATAGTTTTCAATGTATAGGTCTTTCACTTCCTTGGTTAACTTTATTCCTAAGTATTTTATTCTCTTTGGTGCAATTGTAAATGGTGTTGTTTTTAAATTTATCTTTCTGTGACTTTGTTGTTAGTGTGTGTGTGTGTATATATATATATATATATATATATATATATATATATACACACTACTGATTTCTGGGTATTAATTTTGTATCCTGCCACTTTACTAAATTATTTTATTACTTATAGTAGTTTTTTTTGGTGGAATATTTAGGATTTTCTATGTATAGTATCCTGTCATCTGTACATAATGACAGTTTAACTTCTTCCTTACCCATATGGATGCCTCTTAATTCTTTTTCTTATCTGATTACTGTGGATAGGACTTAAAATGTTGAATAAAAATGGTGAGAATGGACATCCTTGTCTTGTTTCTGACCTTAGAGGAGAAGTTCTATTTTTCACTTTTGAGGATGATATTGGAAAAGTTCTATTTTTCACTTTTGAGGATGATATTACCTGTGGGTTTTTTGTATATGGCCATTATTATGTTGAGGTATGTTCCCCCAAACCCCATTTTGTTGAGAGTTTTTATCATTAATGGATAGTAAATCTTGCCATATGCTTTTTCTGCTTCTATTGAGATGATCATATGATTTTGATCCTTCATTTTGTTGAAGTGATGTACAACACTGATTGATTTGTTAATATTGAACTGTCCTTTGCATCCTAGGCATAAATCCCACCAGGTAGGAAGGATCTTTTTAATGTATTGTATACAGTTGCCTGCTCTTTTGTTGAGGATTTTTGTGTCTACGTTCATAAAAGTTATTGGTCTGTAGTTTTCTCTTTTTTTGTGGTGTCTTTTTCTGATTTTGGTATTAGAATAATATTGGCCACATATAATTTATTTGAGAGCTTTTCCTTCCTCTTGTATTTTTTGGAATAGTTCGAGAGGAATAGGTATTAACTCTTCTTTAACTCTGTAAATGTCTGGTAGAATTCATTTGTAAATCCGTCTGATTCTGGACTTTTTTAGTAGTTTTTTTATTTTTTTAACAAATTTTTTATTACCAATTCACTTTCAATATTTGTATTTGGTATGTTAAAATTTTCTATTTCTTCCTGGTTCAGTTTTGGAAGACTGTATGTTTCTGCAAATCAATTCATTTCTTCCAGATTGATCAGTTTATGGCATATATTTTCCATAGTATTCTTTTATAATCCTTTGTATCTCTGTGGTGTCAGTTGTTAATTCTTGTCTCTCATTTCTTTTTTTTTTTTTAATGATTTTTTATTATATTATGTTAGTCACCATACAGTACATCCCCGGATTCTGATGTAAAGTTCGATGCTTCATTAGTTGCGTATAACAGCCAGTGCACCATGCAATACGTGCCCTCCTTACTACCGATCACCAGTTTATCCCATTCCCCCACCCCCCTCCCCTCTGAGGCCCTCAAATCCTCATAGTCCATAGTCTCTCATGTTTCATTCCCCTTTCTGATTACCACCCCTTTCTTTATCCCTTTCTTTCCCTACCGATCATCCTAGTTCTTATGTTCCATAGATGAGAGAAATCATATAATTGTCTTTCTCTGCTTGACTTATTTCACTTAGCATTATCTCCGTCCATATTGCAGCAAGTGTTGAGAATTCGTTCTTTCTGATAGCTGAGTAATATTCCATTGTATATATGGACCACAGCTTCTTAATCCAGTCATCTGTTGAAGGGCATCTCGGCTCCTTCTACGATTTAGCTATTGTGGACAATGCTGCTATGAACATTGGGGTGCGTATGGCCCTTCTCTTCACTACGTCTGTATCTTTGGGGTAAACACACAGTAGTGCAATGGCTGGGTCATAGGGTAGTTCAATTTTTAACTTTTTAAGGGACCTCCACACTGTTTTCCAGAGTGGCTGTACCAACTTGCATTCCCACCAACAATGTAGGAGGGATCCCCTTTCTCCACATCCTCTCCAACAATTGTTGTTTCTTGCCTTGTCTATCTTTGCCATTCTAACTGGCGTAAGGTGGTATCTCAGTGTGGTTTTGATTTGAATTTCCCTGATGGCTAATGATTTTGAACATTTTTTCATGTGTCTGTTAGCCATTTGTATGTCTTCATTGGAAAAGTGTCTGTTCATATCTTCTGCCCATTTTATGATTTGTTTATTTGTTTCTCGTGTATTGAGTTTGAGAAGTTCTTTGTAGATCTCGGATACCAGTCCCTTATCTGTAGTGTCCTTTACAAATATATTCTCCCATTCCGTGGGCTGCCTCTTAGATTTTTTGACTCTTTCCTTGGCTGTGCAGAAGCTTTTTATCCTGATGAAGTCCCATATGTTCATTTTATCTTTTGTTTCTCTTGCCTTTGGAGATGTGTCNTATTTCTCTTGCCTTTGGCGATGTGTCGTGAAAAAGGTTGCTCTGGCCGATGTCATAGAAGTTGTTGCCTATGTTCTCCTCTAGAATTTTGATGGATTCCTGTCTCACATTGAGGTCTTTCATCCATTTGGAGTTTATTTTTGTGTATGGTGTGAGAGAGTGGTCAAGTTTCATTCTTTTGCATGTAGCTGTCCAATTTTCCCAGCACCATTTATTGAAGAGACTGTCTTTTTTCCACCAGATGTTTTTTCCTGTTTCATCAAAGATTAGTTGCCCAAAGAGCCCAGGGTCCATTTCTGGGTTCTCTATTCTGTTCCATTGGTCCATGTGTCTGTTTTTGTGCCAGTACCATGCTGTCTTTGTGATCACAGCTTTGTAGTACAGCTCGAAATCCGGCATTGTGATGCCCCCAGCTTTGTTTTTCCTTTTCAACAGTTCCTTGGAGATTCGGGGCCTTTTCTGGTTCCATACAAATTTAAGGACTATTTGTTCCAGTTCTTTGAAAAATGTCCTCGGTATTTTGATCGGGATAGCATTGAAAGTGTAGATTGCTCTGGGTAGTATGGACATTTTAACTATGTTAATTCTTCCAATCCATGAGCATGGAATATTTTTCCATCTTTTTATGTCTTCCTCAATATCTTTCAAAAGTGATCTATAGTTTCTAGGATATAGGTCCTTTACGTCTCTGGTTAAGTTAATTCCAAGGTAACGTATGGTTTTTGGTGTTATTGTAAATGGGATGGATTCCCTAATTTCTCTTTCTTCAGTCTCGTTATTCGTGTATAGAAATGCAACTGATTTCTGGGCATTGATTTTGTATCCTGCCACCTTACTGAATTGTTCTATAACTTCTAATAGTTTGGGAGTGGATTCCTTTGGGTTTTCCATATAGAGTATCATGTCATCTGCAAAGAGAGACAGTTTGACTTCTTCTTTGCCGATTTGGATACCTTTGATCCCTTTTTGTCTTCTGATTGCTGTTGCAAGGACTTCTAGTACTATGTTGAATAATAGTGGCGAGAGTGGGCATCCTTGTCGTGTTCCTGATCTTAAGGGAAAGGCTTCCAGCTTTTCCCCATTGAGAATAATGCTTGCAGTAGGCTTTTCATAGATGGCTTTTATGAGATTGAGAAATGTACCCTCTATTCCTACACTCTGAAGGGTTTTAATCAGGAAAGGATGCTGTATTTTGTCAAATGCTTTTTCTGCATCAATTGAGAGGATCATATGGTTCCTGAGTCTTTTCTTGTTGATATGATGTATCACATTGATTAATTTGTGAATGTTGAACCACGCTTGCAACCCAGGTATGAATCCCACTTGGTCATGATGGATAATCCTTTTAATGTTGTTGGATTCTATCAGCAAGGATCTCTTGTTGAGGATTTTGGCATCCATATTCATTAGAGAAATCGGTCTGTAATTCTCCTTTTTGAGGGGGTCTTTGCCTGGTTTGGGGATCAAGGTAATATTAGCCTCATAGAATGAGTTTGGTAGCTTTCCTTCTGTTTCTATTTTTTGAAATAGCTTTAGGAGAATAGGTATTATTTCTTCTTTGAATGTTTGGTAGAATTCCCCAGGAAAACCATCCGGGCCTGGAGTTTTGTTATTTGGAAGGTTGTTTATCACAGACTCAATCCCTTCATAATTAATTGGCCTGTTTAAGAAATCTATTTCTTCCTGTTTCAGTCATGGTAGTTTATAGGTTCAGGAAGGCCTCCATCTCTTCCAGATTGCTTAGTTTTTTGACATATAGCTGTTGATAAAAATTTCTAATAATCCTTCCAATTTCAATGGTGTTGGTCATGACCTCTCCTTTTTCATTCATAATTTTATTAATTTGGGTCCGTTCTCTTATCTTTTGGATAAGTCTTGCCAGTGGTCTGTCAATTTTATGGATTCTCTCAAAGAACCAGCTTCTAGTCCTGTTGATTTGCTCTACTGTACTTCTGGTTTCTAATTCATTGATTTTTGCTCTAATTTTGGTCAACTGCTTCCTCATGAGTGGATTAGGCCTGTCCCTCTGTTGCTGTTCCAGCTTCTTGAGGTGAGAATATAAAAACTGCATTTTAGATTTTTCTAGTCTTCTGAGTGAGGTTTGGATGGCTATGTATTTCCCCTTTAGGACTGCCTTTGCAGTATCCCATAGGTTTTGGACTGTTGTGTTTTCATTCTCATTGGTCTCCATAAATTGTTTAAATTGATTTTTGATTTCCTGGTTTATCGAATCATTCTTGAGCAGGATAGTTCTTAGTCTCCAAGTATTTGAGTTTCTTCCAAATTTTTCCTTGTAGTTGAGTTCCAATTTCAGAGCGTTGTGGTCTGAGAATATGCATGGGATAATTTCAATCTTTTGGTATCGGTTGAGACCTGTTTTGTGTCCCAGAACATGATCTATTCTGCTTGTTGGAGTTATCCTTTTATGTAATGACCTTCTTTGTCTCTTGTTACAATCCTTATATTAAAATCTGCTTTGTCTGATGTAAGTATTGTAGCCCTGGCTGTTTCTTTGTTTTGTTTTGTTTTGCTTTTTCCCTGCTTCCATTTGCATGGTGAATGTTTTTCCATTCCTTTCACTTTTAGTCTGTGTACTTCTTTAGGTATGAAGTGAGTCTCTTGGAAGCAGCGTGTAGATGGGTCTTGTTTTCTCTTTTCTTCTTCTTCTTTCTTCTTTCTTCTTCTTCCAACATTCTGCCACTCTGTCTTTTGATTGGGGATTTTAGGCCATTTACATTTAAAGTAATTATTGATAGGTATGTACTTACTGCCATTTTTAAAATGTGTTTTCTGTTTTTGGTGGGGATTTTTTTGTGTTTTTATTTTCTTCTTGCTCTTTTTGTGATTAATGAGTATCTGTAGTGTTTTATTTGGCTTTCTTTCACTTTATTTTTTTGTGTATCATGGGTTTTGGTTTTGTAGTTATCATGAGGTTCTTATGTAACCTGTGTAAAGAGCAGTTCATATTAATTTGATAATCATTTAAGTTCAAAAACATTCTAAAAGTAAAAAAACAAAAAACCCACCAAAACTATGAAAAAAATGAAGAAAATATCTTTTTTTTTTTTTATCTTCCCACCTTCCCTTTTTACTCCCTTACCCACATTTTAGGTATAATGTTACATTTTTTATTTTGTATTTTTTTATGTCTAATTATAGCCATTTCTTTTCCAGTTAAAGATGTTCCTTTGACACTTCTCGTAAGGCTGGTTTAGTGGTGCTAAATTCTTTTACCTTTTGTTTGTCTGGGATACTCTATCTCTCCTTCAAATCTAAGTGATAACCTTGCTAGGTAGAGTATTCTTGGTTGTAGTTTTTTTTCTTGGAGCATTTTGATTATACCGTGCTACTTTCTTCTGACCTAAAGTGTTCTGCTGAAAATCAGCTAATAATTTTACAAGTTTTCCCTTTAGATAATTTTTTGTTTCTCTTTTACTGGTTTTTATGTTGTTATCTTTAAACATTGGCATTTTAAATATTATACACCATAGTGTAGACCACCTTTGGTTCATCTTGTTTGGACCTCCCTATACTTTTTTGACTTGGATGTCTTTCTTTCCATAGGTGAGGAATGTTTTCAGTTTTTTCCTCAAATAATTTTTCTACACACTTCTCTCTCTCTTCTGTGGGGAACCCTATACTGAGAATGTTTTTTCACTTGATGTTGTCCATGAGTTCTCTTAACCTATGCTCATTTTAAAAAATGCTTTTCTCTTCTTGCTGTTAAGCTTATGTGCTTTTCATTACCCTTCCTTCCAGATTACTGGTATTTTCTTCTATATCTTCTGATCTACTGTGATTTCCTCTAGTATGTTTTTTATTCCGGTTATTGTATTCTTCAACTCTGGTTATTTTTAATATTTTCTTTTTAATACTTTCTTTTTATTGAAAATCTCACTAAGTTCTTGGATTCTTTTCCCCAGCCTAGTGAGTAAAATCATTTAAAATCATTAATTTAAATTCTTTATCAGGCATATTGCTTATCTTTGTGTCATTTAGTTCTTTTTCTAAGGTTTTTTCCTTGTTCTTTCTTTGGTATAATATTCCTCTGTCTCCCCATTTTCCTTGAATTTCTGTGTTTGTGGATTATGTGAAACATATTTCTAAAGTTGAAGGAATGGGTTTGGGTATTGTGTCCCCTATGCACTGTATGTATTTGGTGACTTTGGCTGGCTGGAGGTGCGGCTATATATGCTAGTTTCTTTTTTAAACCATGGCTTTTTACAGAAAGAATAGAGAAAAAGATAAAAGAAAAATAAAAGAAGAAAATTAGAAAAAAATTTAAAAAACGAGCAAAGGAAAATAAAATAAAAAGACAAATCTTAAAATGTAAAACTACAAAAAAAATACAACAAAAACAAAAAAACCCAAAACAAAAACAAAACAAACAAAAAACAAAAAATAATAAAATAAAAACCCACATACACACACAAAAACCATGGCTTCTTTTCTGTGTTCTAGCACTACAAGGTAAGTGGTGTGGCCCTGGACTTCCTGAGGTCACAAGCTCATGATGAGCCAGACTGCTCCAGTCTGGGCTTTTAAGGTGGTGGGGGAGATAAACTTCCCAAATTTTTTTTTGGCACTTTTAAAGTGAGGATTTTGTGTGTGTGCCAGTAATCATGGCATCTGAATCTGCTCTTTGTGGCATCCATATCCTGCTCAGGTCTGGGCTTTTAAGGTGGAGAGGAAGAGAGTGTTCTTGCAGTTCCTTGGCCCTTTTAAACTGCAGCCTCTTTAGGCTTTAGGGCTGATGTGGGCTTGTGGACCCTGGACTCAAAGTAATAAGCTCACTGAGAGGACCAGACTCACTTGTTACAGCGTCTGAACCCTGCTCCAGTCTCGATTTTTACGATGGCATGGAAAATGAAGCTGTGTCCTTCTCCAGTCCCTCTGACCTGGAGAACTTTCTCACAGCAACTCTGTAGCTTGCCAGTGTTCTAGCGTTGTCTCTTGTATATGTTAGTTGCTCTTGTAAACCACAGCTTTTTTTTTTTTTTCCTTTGCTCCTGGACAAAGGGATATGTTCCCGGTCTCTTTGTACTAACCTTCCCCACTGCCATTTGCATTGTTGAGAGTGGGCTTTCCCTTTATTACAGTATCTCTTCTGTCCTGCTGTTCTCTTGTCATTCTCTTTATATTTGTTGTTCAGAAGCTGTTCAGTCACCCCTCAGTTCTTTAGGAGGAATTGTTGTATTTCACGTAATTTGGTGTGTTTCACGAAGATGAGTTCAGAGTCTACCTACCTTGCATTGCCATCCTAAACTGGAATTCTATTCTCTAAGTTTGATTAAAATTTAAAACACTATTAGCAACATAAATTTAGGAATAACCTAGAGCCTATACAAAGGAAAAAAGAAAACCAAACTAAGATCCACTATAATAAAACTAGAGCAAACATGTGACAAAGAGAAAATCTTAATAGTGCAGTAATGAGTAACACAGAATGCAAAATAACTGATTTCTCTGAAACTGGGCAAACATGAAGACAACACCATTTTTAAATTAAGATGTTGTGGGTAGTGGAAAGATCCACTAAGTTAGGATTCTATACCCAGAAAAAAATAGGTTCAAGATGAATGTGAACTAAGCATACCTAGCAGAGTTGCAGATGCAAATTGGGATACATGAAGAGATGAAGACTGATAGGAATGATAAATACATAGTAAATATCAGTTATATTTTTTCTATGTAACTTCATTAAAACCTAATTGCTGTTAAAAACAAAAATACCAATCATATGAGATTTCTAATGTGTAGTAGTTAAAGCAAATCATGAGAATATTATAAACAAAGGGAAGTAAATAGGATGATATTACTGTTTCTAAAATTATGTGTTGAAGTAATAGGAAGAATTTCATACATATAAGTTAAAAATGTATTTTAAAACTATAAAAATGCGTTTGATAATTAACTTAAAAGGGGGAAGAGAGAACAAAGAACAAATAACATACAGCAATATAAGACTCTTAAATCATATCAAATCCAATATGGTATTAATTGGAAATGATCCAAGTAACCATTAATACCTCAAGTAGAAAACAGATTGTCCTATTGCATGAAAAGGAAGCTAGGACTATTGGTTGCCTTCATAAACTAAAATTAAAAAATTAAAATACATAGATATAGTAGAGGGATGTAAATGCACATATCCTGAAAACATTAAGCATAAGAAAGCATCAACAACTATATCACACAAACTAAGTTTCAGAACAAGGAGTGTTACAAGAAAAAGTTTGACAAATGGATTTGATTCATCAAGAAAACATAAGTGACTTAAGTAAGTCCACTAAAAGCTTTATAATATGTGACAAATTTGACGGTAATAATAGTGAATGACTCTTAGTCATTGCATAATAGAAAATCAGTATGAGTAAGGAAGACTTCAACATTAATAACCAACTTACCCTCTTTGACATTTGTAGATCAGTGCTCCCAACAACAACAAAACAATATACACATCTTTTCAAAGGCATATGATTCAAAATGTTTTATTTCAATAATTTTTATTTGTCCATGAACCATTTAGGTTTGTTATGCAGTGTCCAAATTTTGGTGGATTTCTCAGATCTGTGTTATTTAATTTAATATGGCCAAAAAATATACTCTCTATAACTGAGATTTGTATTAAGGCACAATATATTGTCGATGTGGTACCTTGAACCTGCAATAGGCAGGGATTTAATAGGAAGGGTCACAAGAGAGCTTTCTTAGGATTATTAAAATGCTCTATATCTTGATTATATTGGTGGTTACACAAATGTAAACATAATAACAAGCTAATCAAAGTAATAATACATTATTATATAAATTATACCTCAATAATTCAATTAAAACAATATGCAAACATTTTCAACTGTCAAGTTAATATATTTTAAAGTACTATGTAGACAACATAATGTCTTTGAGGCCCAATAACACTCCTAAACTTGCTTCTAAATATAAGGTGGTAGTGAATACATTTAAGCATGTGTAAAGAAGTATATTTTTATAAGTAATTAGGGAAATGAAAATAAAGACAATAGGAAATTACTATATCATATTCATTAGAATTGTAAAAATAAATTATAAAAATAAATTAAAAATTTGATCATTTTCATTTTGTTAGTAATTGTTCACGTTATTGTAGTGACTAGTAGCACTCTAATGGTGTTGCGAGTTCCTGCAAGAGTTAATGAACTCTCCCATAGCTAGTTTACTATCATATTTAGCTGAATCATATTTGGTAAGAAAGTATACTATAGTAGATTGTCCATTTACTTCCATAGAAATAACTGTATGACAAAATGAGTGAAGAATATTATCATTTCACACCTATAATATGCCTTACTTCATAATTCCTACCTTCTATCACACTTAGAATATAACTTTGCTAAAAACAGTTTTTAAAATCCTCAATAACTAATGGCATTAAGTGTACATTTCTGTCAAACACAGAAAAACTCATTTTATTTCCTTGTGAAATATCGTATTAGCAATACTGAATTACAGTAATTATCCTGGACAGTCTTCTTAAGATTTTCTCATAACTACACATGCAAACAAACCAAAGATGACATACTTTATCCACTTGCAAACAGGTTTTTTTTTCTGATATATAAAACATTTCTAACTCAATATAATCCCTCCAGAATGGAGCAATTACTACTGCTATTACCATCAGAAGTACTATTGAAACTCCTTATGAGGAAACTAAATATACCAACTTAAGAGTACTTATCCACATGATTCCTCAGATTGACTATTCATAGGCCAATTGCCAAGGAAGGAATTAAAAGCCAAATGGTAAATTTCAATCATAAGTTAAAAGCAGGACACAACCTATTATTCAATAAGCTACAGGGCATTGCGAACGTATTGTCTTAGGGAGACCCTTACATGTTCTGACAGATAATTCCTCATTAATTCTTTAATCCTTATTGGATAAAACACTGGACTAATATAGCCAACGGCATAGAAAAGTTTAAGCTATCTTTGGCATATTTTCCTTGGTACCAAAGAAAAGTGGGGGATAGGTTTTAAGGAAAAGTTGGAGCAAATGTTATCAACCAAAGGCAAAGAAAAATTCCAGAAGCCTAAGTAGTATTTTAATAAAGACCCCACATACAATATTTGATTATGAGTTCAAATGTATATTGTAATATATTGCTTGATGTACCTTGACCATCATAGTTTTTCCTTTATTTAAAAAATAATTTTTCCTTTGTAATTTATAACTATTTCGGCAGTTAATTACCAATAATTTAGGATCAACTATGTTACTGAGAAAATATAAGAATAGTTCTCAGCTTTCTAAGACATCATAAAATTTTCTGTTCTACAAATTTAAGTGACCTCACCAAAAGTTCTTTGCACCTGTACCTATCTTGTTGGTCCAAATTGCAGAGGTACACAATCAGTACTCTTTTTCTGTGTAAAATTTATTCTAAGAAAAGGAGCTATTGTAGCTGCCATCTGTTTTGGCCACACTTTTTTTTTTTTTTTTTTGGCACAATGATTTAGTGAACAAGTGAGTCATTGACTTATTGATACTCTGGACAGTGCTGTAAAAATTCATCATGGAAAATATACACAAATTATATTTCAACAACACTCATGGGGTATCACAGTGGTAATAAATGTTATCTTTTTCTTGTACTTGACATTCCTATTATTTCTCACCAGATTCAAATTTTAATAGTAATATTTCTCTAAAAAATTGCTAGATATTTAAACCTTTTAGAAATAGATCAAAGAAAGCAGGAAAAATGTAACTCTTTTTCAAAAGCGTTTATAAAGCATATTTGTATTAATTCGTAAAATGCCACTAGATGGGGTACCTGAGTGGCTCAGTTGGTTAAGCATCCGACCTGATTTTGGCTCAGGTCTTGATCTTAGGGTCAGGAGATCAAGTACTGTTCGGGCTCTGTGTTCAGCATGGAGTCGGCTTGAGATCCCCTCCCTCTGCCCCTTCCCTGGCTCATTTGCGCACACGTGCTCTTCTAAAAAATAAAATAAAATGCCACAAGAAATTAGATTACTTGGAACAATTAAATTCTACATAAATTAATTTAAATCTCAGGAAATTTTTACTTTCATCATAATAAAAAATTAAAATTACTGTATTAGTTTCCTATAGCAACTATAAGGCGTTATCAAAAGTGAGTGGTTTAAAACAACAAAGTTATTTTCTCAGCAGTTCTTGTGGCCGGAAGTCAGAAATCCAAGTATCATCAGAGCCACACTGCTTCTCAGACTTTGAGGGGAGATTTCATTCCTTGCCATTTTCAGCTTTTAACGACTGTCATATTCATTGGTTTGCGGCTGTATCAGTCCAATCTCTGCCTCTGTCTTCACATGACCTTCCTCTCTTCTGTGTCTTTACCTTTTCTGTCTCCGTTTTCTCTTAAGTCTCAAAGAGTGTTTTAAATGGACATAAGCTTGATTCAGGGAGATTTCATCAAGATTCTTAACTAAATTATATCTGCGAAGTCACTTTTTGCAAATAAGGTAATCTTAACAGGTTTTAGACATTAGAATGTGGACATACATTTGGGGAGCCACCATTCAACCTAATAAAGTATCTGCCAAAACTTAGGAATAACACCCAATAAACTCTAGGAGTCTAATTTATGAAGAAATAACAATGAAAAGTAAAAAAGGCCATTCTTTATATTGCCCGAACCCTTCATAGGGCCCATCCTCATTCTTCTTCACCCCAAATCATTTCTAATTTTCAAATCTTTATCTAAACTTATGACTGACAAGCCACACCATTTGCCACTGTCCAGAGGTATGGTATATCCTTATTTCACACCACTGCTTAACGCAAAGGATATGATCAAGTGTGTTACTTGACACTCTGCCAGTTAGAGGGGTTTCTCCCTAACACTGGGTTTTTTAGGGCTACACTTGAATAGAACTATAGTCCCAAAGCTGCAAGTTTTCAGCTTATACCAATATATCATGTTCACTTATCCATGAACCAAGCTAAGCCTTTCTCTATTCTATTAGTCATAGGGAAACTCCCATGAGGCTATGACTATAGCTGAGGGAGAAATGTCTATTGATCCTGTGCTTAAAGGTCAAATTTGAGGAATAGAAATAGCGAAAAGAGTTGTCAAGTTTGTGCATAATTATGTAGATATTTGTGTTGGCTTTTGGGAAGAAATGAAATGTCATTTTTTAAAAACAGTAAATACATCATTTAATGACACAAATCACTAACATTTTGGCAACATTCCTTTGATTTTACGCCCTTTAAATGGTGCAAAAGATGCAAAAGAAGGAATCATATGAACAATTTAAAATTTAAAAGATCCAGAGTCAGATGGTGGACTGCATAAGATAGAGGTAATTTACAACTGGACTTGGAAATCTCTAGCCTTATTTCTGGGGGTATGTGGATACATGGATTCGGCTCTTACCTAAGATAAGGGTAGTGGAATTGATGATGTCCTGCTTCAACTCCAAAACTCCCCCAGTAATCCTGAAGCCAGAGGGTTTACCGATGGTTTCATCTGGCATAACTAGGTAGACAGCCTGGATTGATTACGTATTGAGAGGGCAAAAAGATTCTGGTGAGAATATCTATCTTGAGCAGATTACTAGAAGATCCTTGTTAGTTGATCTTCTTTATAGTTAATAATTTTTGCGACTTACTGAAGAAATCTTTTGCAAGCCCAAGATGATAAAGAAACTCTCTGCTTCCATCTAGAAGGTGTGTTATTTTACCTTTGAAATGGGTATCGGCACTTCATCTGGAATTGATGTTTGTGAAATATGAAATAAAGGCCAAATTTCCCACATGGATATCGAATTTTGCCAGGATTCTTTACATACAGCCTATTTTTTTCCTGCAAAGCATTGTAGACTCTTTCATAAATCCAGTGAGTGAATATCTGTTGGTCTGTTTCTGGACTCTTTATGTGTTCCACTATCCTGTTTTATTTTCCTTACAAATTATCTTAATTAATGTAACTTCATAGTAGATCAACATGTGCAAGTTTTCAGCTCTTTTTAAAGTTAAGATTGGAGTTTTTTCTCTATCATTGCATTATAGTATATTTTTTTTTCATTGAGATATAATTGACATATTAGCTTCAGGTATACAATATAATAACTTGATATTTGTGTATATTACAAAATGATCAGAATACTAAGTCTAGTTAATGTCTATCACCAGGCATACATTCCTATTTTTTTCATGAAAGGAGAATTTTTAAGATCTATTCTTAGCAACTTTCAAGTGTATAATACAATATTTTAATCTGTGATTATTATGTTATACATCAAATATCCATCACCTATTTTATAGCTGAAATTTTGTTCATTTTTTTGAAAGTTTGTCCATTTTGTCCACCATCACGCATTCTGCCCAATGCATCCCCAACCCATTGTGCCTAATGCACCCCAACTCATGCAACCATGAATTTGTTTTTTCTGTGAGTTAGATTTTTGGGTTAGACTTCACATATAAGGAAAATTATGTGATACTTCTTTAACTCTGACTTATTTCACTTAGAATAACAGCCTCAAGGTCCATTCATGTTTTTGGTAATGGCAAGATTTCATTTTTTAAATAGCTGAATATTTGTGTGTGAGGTTTTTGTAATCTGTTTATCCATTTATGGACATTTAAGTTGTTTGCATATCTTGGCTATTGTAAATAATGCTTCAGTAAACATGGGGTGCATATATCTTTTTGAGTTAGTCTTTTTATCTTCCTTGGGTAAGATCCAGAATTGGAATTGCTGGATCATATGATATTTCAGTTTTTAATTTTTTGAGGAACTTCTAATGTTTTTCACAGTTCCTATACCAATTTGCATTCCCACTAACAGTGTGTAAGGGTTATGTATTTTCACAGCCTCATCAGCACTGGTTCTCTTTTGTCTTTTTGTAATAGACAATCTAACAGGTGTGAGGTGATATCTCAGAGTTGTTTAACTTGTATTTCCCTGATAATTAGCAATGCTGAGCATCTCATCATGTACCTGTTGGCCACCTACATGTTTTCTTTGGAAAAATGTCTATTTGGTTTTCTGCCCATTTTTTAGTTATTTTTGTTCTATTGAATTGCAAGTGTTCTCTATGTATTTTGGATATTAGCCTCTTATTTATATAAATTGCAAGTATTTTCTATCATTTGGTAGGTTGCCTTTAAATTCTGTTGATCATTTCCTTTGCTGTGAGGCCATTTAGTTTGATGTAGTCTCGATTGTTTATTCTTAATTTTGTGACTTTTCTTTTGATGTCAACACCCCCTGCCCACAAAAAAAAAAAAAAAAAAAAAAAAAGTCAAGGCTGATTCAGGAACTTACCACCCATGTTTTCTTCTGGGAGTTTTATGGTTTTAGGTCTTACATTCAATTATTTAATCCATTTTGAGGATATTTTGGTTTTGTTTTTGGATAGTGTAAGAAAGTGCTCCAATTTCATTCTTCTGCATGTAGTTTCCAGTTTACCCAACACCATTTATTAAAGAAACTATCATTTCTCCATTATATATTAATACTTGGCTTCTTTGTTGTAAATCAATTGACCATATATACATGGATTTATTTCTGTACTCTATTCCATTGATCAATGTGTCTGGTTTTAGCCTATACCACATTGTTTTTATTACCACAACTTTGTAGTGTAATTTGAAATTGAAAGTGTGATACCTTTACCTTTGTTTTTCTTTCTCCAGATTGCTTTGGTTATTTGGATTCTTTTGTGCTTCCATAAAAATTTGGAATTATTTATTCTGTTTTAGTGAAAAATGCTATTGGAATTTTTAAAGCAATTGCATTGAAACTGTATATTGCTCTAGGTAGTTATGGACACTTACTATTCTTTAAATTCATGAGCATGTAATATCTTTCCATTTTTTGTGTCTTGTTCAGTTTCTTTCCTCAGCGTTTTATAATTTTCATTGTACACCTGAAACTAATAATACATTGTATGTTCACTGTAATTAAAATGAAAATTTAAATTAATTTTTTTTTCATTGTACAGTTCTGTTACTTCCTTGGTTAAATTTATTCCCAGATATTGTTTTGGATGTAACTGTAAATGGGGTTAATTTCTCTTTCTTCTGGTTTCTTATAAGTGTATAGAAACAGTTGATTTTTTGGATAATGATTTTGCATTTTGCAACTCTACTAAATTCATTTCTTTTAATGGGCTTTTGGTGGAGTCTTCAGGATTTTCTATATAATATGTCATCTTCAAATAATGACAGTTTTATTTTTTGCTTTATGATTTGGATGTCTTTTCTTTCTTTCTTTTTTTTTTTTGCTTAATTGCTCTAGATAGGACTTCCAATACTATGTTAAATAAAAGTGGCAAGAGTGAACACCCTTCTCTTGCTCATAATGTTAGAGGAAAAGCTTTTCTCTTTTCACTGTTAACTATACTACTTGTAGGCTTGTCATGTATTGACTTTATTTTGTTGAAGTACATTTCCTCTATTCCCACTTTGTTAAGAGTTCTTATCAATGGATGTCAAATTTTGCAAAATGATTTTTCAACATCTGTTGATAAGATTATATAGTTTTTATGCTTCATTTTGTTAATGAGGTATATCATACTGATTGACTTATAGATGTTGAACCATCCTTGCATCCCTGGAATAAATCTGACTTGATCATGGTGCATAATCCTTTTAATGTACTTCAAATTCAGTTTAACATTTTGTTGAGAGTACTTGGATCTGTGTTCATCAGGGATACTGGCCTGTGGTTTTCTTTGCTTATGACTTACCTGGTTTTAGTATGAGGGTAATTCTGGCCTCATAAAATGAGTTTGGAAGTGTTTCCTCATCTCCTATTTTTTGGAAGATTTTTAGAATGATTGGTGTTATTCTTGGTATGTTTGGTAGAATTTACCAGTAAAGCTATCTGATTCTGGAATGTTGTTGTTGTTGAGAGGCTTTGAATATAGATTAAATCTCCTTTCTAGTAACAAGACTGTTCATATTTTCTATTTTTTTGTGATTCAGTCTTGATTGGTTCTAGTTTTGAGAAATTTATTCATTTCTTCTATGTTGTTCACTGTGCTGGCAAATAATTGTTTGATGTAGTCTTGTACGTCCCTTGTATTTCTGCAGTATCAATTTTAATGTCACCTCTTTTGCTTCTCCTTTAATTTTTTTTTCTTGTCAAGTCTAGCTACTTTTGTCAATTTGATCTTTTTAAAGAACTAGTTCTTATTTTAATTTTTTAAATTGAACTTTTAGTCTTTATTTAATTCCACTCTGATCTTTATTATTTCTTTCTTTCTACCAACTTTGGACATTATTTTCTCTCTTTGTAGTTCCTAGATGTGTAAATTTAGGTTATTTGACAGTTTTCTTATTTTTTTTGCTGTAGACATCACTATGAACTTCTCTCTTAAAACTGATTTTGCTGCATCCTGTATGTTTTTGTAGGTTGAATTTCCATTTTCATTTTTATCAAAATATTTTAAAAATTTTTCTTTTGATATCTTCTTTGACTCATTTGTTCAGTAACATGTGGTTAATATCCACATTTGTTTGAAATTTTCAGTTTTCTTCTTGTAATTGATTTCTAGTTCATACCATTGAGGTCAGAAAGATGCTTGATATGATTTTAATTTTAAATTTATTTTGCCTTGTTCTGTGGCTAACATATGATCTATTCTGGAGAATTTTCCACGTGCACTTAAGTAGAATATGTATTCTGTTGGTTTTGAATGGGATATTCTATCTTTGTCTGTTAAGTCCATCTCGTCTATCATGCTAAAGGCCAATGTTGCCATATTGATTTTTCTGTATGGATAATCAATCCATTGATGTAAGTGGGAAATTAAAGTTCCCTGCTATTGTATTGCTGCCTATTTCTCTTTTGAGGTCTGTTAATATTTGCTATATGTTTAGGTACTCCTGTATTAAGTGTATAAATACTAACAGATGTTATTTTCTCTTGTTTGACCCTTTTATCATTACGTAATGACCTTCTTTGTCTCTTAATATAGTCTATCTCTTCAAATTTATTTTACCTGATATAATTTTAGTTACCACAAGTCTCTTTTGGTTTCTATTTTCAAGGAATATCTTTTCCATCTCTTCACTTTCAGTCTGTGTGTGTTCTTACATCTGAAGTGAGTATCTTGTAGGCAGCAGATAGATGATTCTTGATTTTTTATTCATTCAGCCACTATATGCTTCCGGTAGCAAGATTTAGTCCATTTACATTAAAGTAACTTTTTTTGTTTGTTTGTTTTATACTTACTGTCATTTTGTTAATTATTTTCTGGCTGTTTTGTAATTTCTCTGTTCCTTTCTTCTTCTTTCTTCATTTTCAGTTTAATGATTTTCTGTAGTGCTATGTTTAGTCTCCTTTTATCTTTTCTATATCTGCTATTGGTTATTGCTTTGTGGTTATCATGACGCAAAAACAACTTAAGTTTGTAATAGTTTAAGCTGATAACAAATTTGGATGTATACTACAGCTCTATATTGTTAGCATTGCTGTATATATTTAAGAATCAACTTGTCAAATTCATTCACATAAAAACATCTTACTTTGATTGTAATATAAGGACTCTACAGATTAAAGAATTAATAGGTTTATGATAGTGATTTTTCCAATTTATTAACATTGTATATCCCTATATTTATCTAGCTTTTTAAAAAATAGTTCTCAATAATATTTTGTAGTTATTCTGTTAGAGGTTTTATACATGATTCATATTTTTAGTTTAGTATTTGATTTTTTGCATGGTATTAAATGATAGCATTTTTACATTTTATGTCTAAACTTTTCTAAGTGTATAGATAAATGTATCTAGGCAAATGACTGCCAAGATAAATACAGACATATGTGCACATAAATTGTATATCACTGAGCTTCTAAATTTGCTTATTATACAGTGAGCTTAAATCTAGATTGATCAGCGTTTTTTCTCTTACAAAATTATCATTTACAAGCAGCAAATTAAATTTTTTTTCTTATTTATTGACAAGATAGCCAGCATTATCTTGTGTGGAGTGTTTTATTGAGCATTTCAGTTTTATTCCATATTTTAGAAAGAAATACTTCAATACTTTCGCCATTCATTACTGAATATGTATTTGCTCTTCAAAATTTGTTCTAAGTAAATAATCTCTAAGAAATTCAGGTAAATCTTCCTAGCTTCTTAGCATCTTTGAATGTTAATTGAATTACATGAAATTATATTCCTAAAGCCACTTAGAACACTTAAAGAGCTATCATATGTTTTCCGCTTAATTTTTTTAACATTGTTTATTACATTGCTTGATATTTCTGTGTTGTGTTAAGCAAAGTTATGTTGAAATACATTTCTTGTACATAGGTAGATTATAAATTGGTAAGTGAATAAGAAAATTTCATTAATATTTTTTTAGAAATTTTAAATCAGTGTTCATGTGAAAGGTTAGCCTATAATTTCCTTATTTTGTAATGTCTTTGGTATCAGGGTTAAATTGGACACATGGGACAATTTGGAAGGGTTCCCTTATTTTCTATTTTCTTTCTTTTATTATTTTTTTTATTTTATTATGTTAGTCACCATACAGTACATCCCCGGATTCCGATGCAAAGTTCGATGCTTCATTAGTTGTGTATCAGCCAGTGCACAATGCAATACGGGCCCTCCTTACTACCCATCACTAGTCTATCCCATTCCCCCACCCCCCTCCCCTCTGAGGTCTTCAGTTTGTTTCTCATAGTCCATAGTCTCTCATGTTTCATTCCCCCTTCTGATTGCCCCCCCCTTTCTTTATCCCTTTCTTCCCCTTCCGATCATCATAGTTCTTATGTTCCATAGATGAGAGAAATCATATGATAAATGTCTTTCTCTGCTTGACTTATTTCACTTAGCATTATCTCCTCCAGTGCCGTCCATGTTGCAGCAAATGTTGAGAATTCGTTCTGATAGCTGAGTAATATTCCATTGTATATATGGACCACAGCTACTTAATCTACTCATCTGTTGAAGGGCATCTCGGCTCCTTCCATGATTTAGCTATTGTGGACAATGCTGCTATGAACATTGGGGTGCATATGGCCCGTCTCTTCACTACCTCTGTATCTTTGGGGTAAACACGCAGTAGTGCAATGGCTGGGTCATAGGGTAGCTCAATTTTTAACTTTTTAAGGGACCTCCACACTGTTTGCCAGAGTGGATCTACCAACTTGCATTGCCACCAACAAGGTAGGAGGGATCCCCTTTCTCCACATCCTCTCCAACAATTGTTGTTTCTTGCCTCGTCTATTTTTGCCAATCTAACTGGCATAAGGTGGCATCTCAGTGTGGTTTTGATTTGAATTTCCCTGATGGCTAAAGATTTTGAACATTTTTTCATGTGTCTGTTAGCCATTTGTATGTCTTCATTGGAAAAGTGTCTGTTCATATCTTCTGCCCATTCTTTGATTTATTTGTTTCTCCNCATTTTTTGATTTGATTATTTGTTTCTTGTGTATTGAGGTTGAGAAGTTCTTTGTAGATCTTGGATATGAGTCTCTTATCTGTAGTGTCATTTGCAAATATCTTCCCCCATTCCGCGGGCTGCCTAGTTTTTTTTTTTTTTTTTGACTGTTTCCTTGGCTGTGCAGAAGCTTTTTATCTTGATGAAGTCCCATAAGTTCATTTTAACTGTATTTTCTCTTGCCTTTGGAGATGTGTCGTGAAAAAGGTTGCTCTGGCCGATGTCATAGAAGTTGTTGCGTATGTTCTCCTCTAGAATTTTGATGGATTCCTGTCTCACATTGAGGTCTTTCATCCATTTGGAGTTTATTTTTGTGTATGGTGTGAGAGAGTGGTCAAGTTTCATTCTTTTGCATGTAGCTGTCCAATTCTCCCAGCACTCTTTATTGAAGAGACTGTCTTTTTTCCACCAGATGTTTTTTCCTGCTTCATCAAAGATTAGTTGCCCAAAGAGCCCAGGGTCCATTTCTGGGTTCTCTATTCTGTTCCATTGGTCGATGTGTCTGTTTTTGTGCCAGTACCATGCTGTCTTTGTGATCACAGCTTTGTAGTACAGCTCGAAATCCGGCATTGTGATGCCCCCAGCTTTGTTTTTCCTTTTCAACAGTTCCTTGGAGATTCGGGGCCTTTTCTGGTTCCATACAAATTTAAGGACTATTTGTTCCAGTTCTTTGAAAAATGTCCTCGGTATTTTGATCGGGATAGCATTGAAAGTGTAGATTGCTCTGGGTAGTATGGACATTTTAACTATGTTAATTCTTCCAATCCATGAGCATGGAATATTTTTCCATCTTTTTATGTCTTCCTCAATATCTTTCAAAAGTGATCTATAGTTTCTAGGATATAGGTCCTTTACGTCTCTGGTTAAGTTAATTCCAAGGTAACGTATGGTTTTTGGTGTTATTGTAAATGGGATGGATTCCCTAATTTCTCTTTCTTCAGTCTCGTTATTCGTGTATAGAAATGCAACTGATTTCTGGGCATTGATTTTGTATCCTGCCACCTTACTGAATTGTTCTATAACTTCTAATAGTTTGGGAGTGGATTCCTTTGGGTTTTCCATATAGAGTATCATGTCATCTGCAAAGAGAGACAGTTTGACTTCTTCTTTGCCGATTTGGATACCTTTGATCCCTTTTTGTCTTCTGATTGCTGTTGCAAGGACTTCTAGTACTATGTTGAATAATAGTGGCGAGAGTGGGCATCCTTGTCGTGTTCCTGATCTTAAGGGAAAGGCTTCCAGCTTTTCCCCATTGAGAATAATGCTTGCAGTAGGCTTTTCATAGATGGCTTTTATGAGATTGAGAAATGTACCCTCTATTCCTACACTCTGAAGGGTTTTAATCAGGAAAGGATGCTGTATTTTGTCAAATGCTTTTTCTGCATCAATTGAGAGGATCATATGGTTCTTGAGTCTTTTCTTGTTGATATGATGTATCACATTGATTGATTTGCGAGTGTTGAACCATGCTTGCATCCCAGGTATGAATCCCACTTGGTCATGATGGATAATCCTTTTAATGTACTGTTGGATTCTATTAGCAAGGATCTTGTTGAGGATTTTGGCATCCATATTCATTAGAGAAATCGGTCTGTAATTCTCCTTTTTGAGGGGGTCTTTGCCTGGTTTGGGGATCAAGGTAATATTAGCCTCATAGAATGAGTTTGGTAGCTTTCCTTCTGTTNTGCCTTTGATTCTTTGCTTAGTTTTTGCCAGGGTGTTCTGTCTATTCCTGATAGTGGGGGGTTGAGGTCCCCTACTACTAATGTGTTTTTATCTATATGTCTCTTTATTATGGTTAAGAGTTGGCTTGTGTATCTTGCTGCTCCCCTGTTGGGGGCATATATATTTATAATTGTCATTTCCACTTGTTGAATACTTCCTTTAAGAATAATATAGTGCCCTTCTGTGTCCTCTCTATAGCCTCTTGTTTAAAATCCAGTCTATCTGATATGAGATTTGCTACTCCAGCTTTCTTTTGAGGTCCATTTGTGTGAAAGATGTTACTCCATCCCCTTACTCTCAGTCTGAATGCATCTTTGGGTTTAAAATGAGTCTCTTGTAGACAGCAAATGGATGGGTCATGTCTTTTTATCCAATCTGCAACCCTGTGGCATTTTATGGGAGCATTCAAGCCGTTCACGTTGAGACTGCATACTGAGAGATATGATTTCAATGATGCTATGTTGCTAGTAAAGTCTTTGTTTGTATCGGTTGTGACTTTCTGCTCTGTATCACTCTTGGGGCATTTTGCCTTTATAGAACCCCCCTTAATATCTCCTATAGGGCTGGTTTCGTGTTTACGAGATTGGTTAATGACTGGCGATTCTGGAATGTCTTTATTTCTCCATCAATTCTGAATGACAGCCTTGCTGGATAAAGGATCCTTTGCTGCATATTTTTCTCTGAAAGAGCTTTAAAAATGCCCCCTCCCAACCCTTTCTCTCATTCCAGGTCTCTGTAGAAAGGTCTGAAGTAATTCTGATACCTTTGCCTTGGTACGTGACTAATTTCTTTGCCCTGGCCGCTTTCAATACTGTATCCTTGGATCTAATATTTGTGAATTGCACTGTGACGTTACGTGGTGTAGGTTTGTCGTGGTTGAGCTTGGGTGGGGTCCTCTCTGCCTCTTGGACACGAATGTTTGTTTCCCTCGCTAGATTAGGGAAGTTTTCAGCTACAATTTGTTTAAATATCTCTTCTAGAACTCTGTTTTCCCACCCCCTCAGGGATGCCAATGATTCTGAGATTGGATCGTTTCATAGAGTCAGTAATCTCCCATAATCTACATTCGTGGGTGTGGATTTTTTTAAGACCAGCTTCTATTTTCATTTTTTCTTCTACTAACACACCCTCCAATTCACTAATGCGTTCCTCTGCCTCAGTGACCCTGGCCGTCAGAGCCTCTATTTTTGACTGNGTGACCCTGGCCATCAGAGCCTCTATTTTTGACTGCATTTGGCTCATAGAATTTTTAATTTCTGTCAGATTCACTCTCATTTCTGTCCTTAGGGATTCTATATTCTCAGTAACATTTTCGTTAATACTTTTTTCAAGTCTACTCATCATCTTGACCATTGTTGCTCTGAATTCCATTTCTGATAATTTGGATACATCCATAGCTATTATTTCTGTGGCAGAGGCCACAGACTCATTATCTTTTCTTTGTTGGGGGAGACTTCTCCTTCTTGTCATTCTGATGAGGACAGATTTTGGGGTTGTCCAGAACCCAAATTATTGACTGGGACCCAGGCCATGCGCCCTTGTTTTATAGAGATCTTAGGGATGTGGGCTTCTTCTTTAAAGATTTTATTTATTTATTTGAGAGAGAGAGATAGACAGTCAGCAAGAAAGGGAACCCAAGTAGGGGAGTGAGAGAGGAAGAAGCAGGCTCCCAGCGAAGAAGCCCATGAGGGACTCCTTTCCGGAATGGCGGGATCACGCCCTAAGCCGAAGACAGGCGCTCAATGACTGTGCCACCCAGGCGCCCTGGGTTGTGGGCTTCTTGATTTTTCAGCCTGCCTTCTGGGGGAGGGTCCTGCCGCACCAATACTCAGGAAGCCCTGTTTGGGTAGAGTCTCCGTGTCCCCTGCGAGGGGGGATGGGGATGGGCAACCTGTGAGCCGGTATTTCTGAGCTTTTGTTCTCTGGTGGCTTTCCCTGGCAGTCTGGTTTGCCTCTTCTGAGAGTCAGAGCAGCAGCGGCCGAGTTTCAGCCTCTGTCTCAGAACAGAGAGACTATGGCCTGCTCCCCACTGATGTTCTGGCCACTTTAACTCTGTTTCTGTTGGTGCTGCTCAACCCTGCAGCATCCCGGGCTGTGCGCACCACACTGGTGTCCCAGCCCTCACTTCCAGGGCCGGCGCGTCTCTGTCCTTTGTGTTTCTAACCCCGCCAGCCACCAGTCACCAGCCACCCCGTGCATGCTCCTGGATCTCCCGGTCTCAGTCTGGATCCAGTGAGCACACTGGGGTTCTAGAGCTCCATGAGATGCTTGGTGGCACGCGCTCCCGGCTCTCGGTCTCAGTCTGCTGTCTCGAGGGTGCGGGTCCGCAGTCCACCCACTCCCCAGTGCAGGTGGCCTGCCAGCCACCAGCCACCCCGCGCATGCTCCTGGATCTCCCGGTCTCAGTCTGGACCCAGTGAGCACACCGGAGTTCCGGAGTTCCGTGAGATGCTTGGTAGCGCGCGCCCCCGGCTCACGGTGTCAGTCTGCTGTCTCAACGGTGCGGGTCCGCGGTCCGCCCGCTCCCCCGTGCAGGTGGCTACCATTTCCCGGGGCCCTGACACGGCAGCTCCCTCCCCCTTCCATTTGTCTTCCGATATCTGTGCGTGGTTTCACGGCTCCCTGCTTCGTACCTCAATACATAGCGCTGGAGATGTTCATTTGTAGAGATCCAGATGTATCTTCCTGCATCTCAGGCTGATTCCGTGGATGTTCAGGCTGGTCTGGTACCTATCCAGCTCAACTCAGAGGACCGGCTGAAAAAGGGGTCCCCTACTCTTCCCTTATTTTCTATTTTCAGGAATAGTTTATGTATTAGTATTTTTTGTTCTTTACTGTCTGGTTTATCTCAGTGACACCATCTTGACCTTGTAATCTTTGTGAACAGATTTTAGTACTCGTTTTGATATATCTTTAGATTTAGTAATATTCGGAGTTTCTACTTTTTCTTAAGGTAGTTTTGGTAAATTATATTTTCCTAAAATATTGTCAAATTTCTCTGAATTGTAAAATATTGGCACAGGTATATCATAATTTTTCTGCTTTCTTTTTTATAATGCCCACAGAATTAGCAGGTTTGACCTATGTTTTTTTGTTTGATCGCTGTTTTTTTTTTTGTTGTTGTTGTTCTGTTTTGTTTTGGTTTGGTTTTTTTGGTTTTTTTTTTTTTTTNTTTTTGTTTTTTTTTTTTTTTTTTTTTTTTTTTTTTGGTTTGGTTTGGTTATTAGCCTTTAAGAAGAGTTAATTTTTTTTTGTTGATTGTCTTCATTCATTGAATCCTACTCTTTTCATTTTTGTTTTAAAATTAATACTCCTCTACTTTTCGCTTGCCTTGCAGTTCCTTTAACATAGAAGTTAAATTCATTGCCAGTCATTCCTTTCTGAAATGTGTACATTTGAAACTATGTATTTTTCTCCAAGGAGTTTTAGCTGTACCCACCTCATATCCATGTTATCATTCAGAGTGAATTATTTTCTAAATTTTACTATGATTTCAATCCAAATCCTTTTTAAGTGTAAAACTAATCTTCAGTTTTAAGAATAGATTGAACTAGTATATGTGGACAAGTTATCCTGAAGAATGAATAACATTATCACCTGATGTGAAATATATATTATGTATAAGAATGATGAGTAAGAAAAATCTGATATATTTACTATATATTAAATACAAATGTATTAATTTGAATTATCTGAAATAGTTGAACTTTTCTAAGTATTTGCATGAATCTTATCAAAAGGCCATTTTTATTGACATTTACTCATTAAAAAATGTCATATCTGAATGAAGAGACACTCCTTTATATTTTAATTAAATATTAGCCAGATCATCATATTTTTAATTTCTTTATTAAATGAATACATCTATCAAGTAAAAATAGTTGAAACAAATAATGTCAGATATTGGATCACTGGGGGGCCTGGGAGGCTTAGTCAGTTAAGCATCTGCCTTTGGCTCACATCATGATACTGGTGTCCTGGGATTGAGCCCCACATTGGGCTCCCTGCTCATTGGGGAGTCTTCTTCTCCCCCACTTCTAAGTGGATTCTGAAAACAAAATTCCTCTGAATAAATTTTGACATGATAAACTTTAATCTGAATTGCATTTTGTCAAATGTTAAAGTAGAAATAGTTGCTTTATTTTACACCCTCTGAATGGCAAATATAAAGTTGGCTAATAATAGGACAGTCATTCAATTATGTTTTAATAGTTAAAATGTAAGGATGTTGTCAAAATACTTACCAAAATAATCAGCTCCACTTGCACTGAATAAACCACAGAACTTAGTGGTTAAGCATGGGCTTTGGTATTAAAAGTCTGCATTCCGGGGCACCTGGGTGGCACAGCGGTTAAGCGTCTGCCTTCGGCTCAGGGCGTGATCCCGGCATTGTGGGATCGAGCCCCACATCAGGCTCCTCTGCTGGAAGCCTGCTTCTTCCTCTCCCATTCCCCCTGCTTGTGTTCCCTCTCTCGCTGGCTGTCTCTCTCTCTGATGAATAAATAAATGAAATCTTTAAAAAAAATATATATATTAAAAAAAATAAAAAAATAAAAGTCTGCATTCCATTCTCAGTTTTGCCAGTTAATAATTCTGTAATATTAATCTTTGTAAAAAATTTCCTTGAGCTACACTTTTGCTTTTTAAAAAAGGACAAATAGTAATTCTTATACCTTGAGGTTGCACATGACAGTTATCATGGTATCTGATATAAGAAATAGTGCAGTTAGGGGCACCTGGGTGGCTCAGTCGTTAAGCATCTGCCTTCGGCTCAGGGCATGATCCCAGCGTTATGGGATCGAGCCCCACGTCAGGCTCCTACGCTGGGAGCCTGCTTCTTCCTCTCTCACTCCCCCTGCTTGTGTTCCCTCTCTTGCTGGCTGTCTCTCTCTCTCTATCAAATAAATAAATAAAATCTTAAAAAAAAAAAAAGAAATAGTTCAGTTATAAAAAATACATTTAGTCATCTCAAATTATTTTCAGCTCAAGTAGTACAAACTTAATTATTAGATATTAATGTGGTTGAAATAAAGTAGATTGTGTTGTCTATTTTAGGGTTGCACAAAAGCATATTTATTTCAAATTTGCCCAGATATGTTATTATTGATGCTGAAATTCAGGGTGTATAGGGAGGAAATGATGCAGTATTGAAAGAATTGTGATGACAGTTTTTAAGAAGATAAGCATGGGTGGTGCAGAATGCAGTTTAGGATTTAACCTACAGTGTGAGAATTTTCTTTTAGAATAAAGATGTAAAATGAGATTACCTAAATACATTTGGATTAAAAACTGATTATAGTTTTCAAATTACATATATTTAATTTCCAAGGATTGTTATTCCTGAAACTTTGAGTTTGAAAAGTTGAAAAAAAAAAAGAGCATGAATCAAAATCTAAAATGTTAGGCTTTAAAACATGGAGAAAGTGCTGAATTTGTCAAATATGCAAATAATGCCCCTGGGAGTAATGACATATAAGTTTGTCATCTACTGATTAATCCTTCAGTAAATAAGCAAGTGTCCTCTTCAAACTGTTTATCCTAAGTACACGTAAGTAATAACACTGATTAAGATATTCCATTAATATCTCTATTTTATTTTATGGCCAGTTATTTTTCTGGGCAGGTGAACTACTATATGCCTATTATCAGCTTACATTTTGAATCCTATCCAGTAGTAGTTCATAATCATTTTATGTCATTTCCAGCTTTGAACTAAGTCCATATGCTGAAGACTTAAAAATTCTCTCCCACTCTTTGCTTCTTTTATGTTACAAATTTTGTAACCATGCCAAATAGAGTCTTAGATGCTTAGATCTATCAGACAGCTTTTATTTATGAATAGTTAGATTAGAAAGTATCTTCCTTCCAAGTGGCTTCAGTTAATGTATAATATGAAACTAATTTACAGACATTTTTCTCAATCATTTGAACTTACTGTGAGGTTAGTTTAATCTGCTAATAGTTATGATTGAAAACAAAATCAATGGCAAGACTATAGGGTATTGGGATCCCCAAATCTAATCTTTGAGGTAGGAAAAGCAGGGTGAAGATGAACATTGACAAGTAACTTAGAAGGCCCAAGACAAACTGCCCTGAGCTTTGTCTTGCCCTTGACACATCTCTCATTGTAGATTTAAGCCTTACCTGCATGCCAATATGTTACTAATTTTAATTTTTTCTAATAACTTGTTTTATTTATTTATTTTTAGAGATTTTATTTATTTATTTGACAGAGAGAGAGACAGCCAGCGAGAGAGGGAACACAAGCAGGGGGAGTGGGAGAGGAAGAAGCAGGCTCCCAGCAGAAGAGCCTGATGCGGAGCTTGATCCCAGAATGCCGGGATCACACCCTGAGCCAAAGGCAGACGCTTAACAACTGTGCTACCCAGGCGCCCCTAATAACCTGTTTTAAAATTAAAATTTTTAAGGTCTTAAGAGACATTAGTATACATGTTTTAGAAAGATTTTGCCTTGTACAGGATTTAGGAAAAGATGAATCATAACCCTTATGTATGTACTGCTTTCCCTGGGCTTGAGTAGCTGTGACTGAGATGAGGGAGACACATGATATTCTTTACTTGTGCCAAGGTGTTTTACATAATTTAATTCACTTCACATTTATAAGACAAAATGCATCAGCTTGGCAAAACCACTGAATTTCCTTGATATTCAGTTTATTCATTTTTTTTAAGAATGAATGATGGTTTTGGAATAGATGATCTGGTATCCATTCTTTCCATTTGTCTCCCAAATACTAATAGGATATCGACAACCACTAACTTAAGGTGTGGAACTGATTGGTGTAATGGCAATCCTGTCTCTACTTGACATTGATTCCTGTAGGAACTTTGGCCTAGTCATTAAGCACAAGCCATCTCTTGGAACATACGCCAGTACAGAGATGGCAGGGAATAATTTTTTGCTAAGTGAAATTGGAAAAGAAGTTTGCTGAATGCCTCTGGGAAGTAAGATTTTTCTTACACTCTTGTTTGAGACACATAAAATGGTTATAATCCAGGTTTTTATTTATTTTTTAATTTAACCCCTGACAGTATTTTGTTATTTATAAGAGAGTAAAATTATTCTAAAATAAAGTGTAAGTGAAAAAAAAGTTATAAGCTTCAATATTAGCCCTCCAGTTATAATTCTTTTGTGTCTATTAATCTTATACTTGTTGAATAAAATGCAATCACACACTGTCCCCTTCCCCTTGAATCTGTTTATGTTTCATCTTTAGGAATTAGTCAAATAGTTTCAGCTGTAAATAAAATTTTAGAGCATATCTGAATAATGAGTAATTTACTTTTAGAACTTTGCTGCACATTTCAATTATGAAATTGAAATGCATATCTAGTACTCTTAGTTATTTTAGTTAAATGAATCCATGCCACATGTCCCATTCAAATAAAGTCTCTTTTTCCTCAAGAAATTGTCACCATGAAGCTACCTAAACAGTAGGGGGTTTTCGGTTGTTTCTTTGGTTTGTTATGTTTTTGTTTTTGCTTTTCTTTCAGATTGAAAGAAACCAAAGGAAACGTTTCACATATAAAGCAGCCTGACAGTTTTATCCTGGGCATATTATCGGTGTATTTTAAAATAAGTGTAACTCAGGGGCGCCTGGGTGGCTCAGTTGTTGAGCGTCTGCCTTCAGCTCAGGGCGTGATCCCGGCGTTGTGGGATCGAGCCCCACATCAGGCTCCTCTGCTAGGAGCCTGCTTCTTCCTCTCCCACTCCCCCTGCTTGTGTTCTCTCTCTCTCTGGCCATCTCTATCTCTGTCAAATGAATAAATAAAATCTTAAAAAAAAAAATAAAATAAAATAAAATAAGTGTAACTCAGTAATAACTTTCCCCATCAAGAACAATTCAGGTGTGTCTTAAGTATAAGGTTATATAAAGATAAAAGTTCATCTAAATAATTAAAATGGATTAACAGTAGTCTCAATAAGCCAGCTAATGATTTCTTATCTCTGCTAATCTGACATTTGTTATTGTGAAGAGGATAAAATTAATTTCCTCAAATCAAAATACATTTTAATTAAAAATCATTGGGCACATCAGATAGCAAATATGTCAATTTGATCTGGCACTGTCTCACACCTTTTCATTTGAGTTTATAGAGGAAATTACAGACCTATGCCAGAAGCATATCAGATCTAACAGCCCACTTGAAATATCCTGAAACTTGGAAAAGTCACTATTTTCAAACACTTTTGTAATTGATAACTGCTCAATAGGGCTGTCTTCTCCAACATGTACATTTCATCCCAACAGTCAGTGGGCAATACTGTGCTTTTTAATGATTCCTGAAAGTGTTTGAAAACTTATGGGAATGTTAGTGCTGTCATTCCAAATTGATTGAATCTGTGACATGTTCCTAGAAGTCACTTCATGGTACACTATTACACAAGAAATAAGGAAAATTCCTGCAGGGGTTGGGAGGGAAGCTCACTGTATTGTGTAGCAGTGATTATTTCAAATATTATAGAGCAGGTCACTTAATCTACTTCTGCCTCATGTAGCCTCTCTTCTCTGCATCAGTATCATTAAGGTATATCAGCTACTATGAAAAAGGGATTAGCTTCTAAGACAGGTATCTTATAGTGTCAAGAAATATGAATAACCATATTTTAAGCTTTAGTTAACATCATTATCTTCACACACTATGCACATTCATGCGCATGGGTGTGTGCACATGCGCACACACACACATTCTCATAAGGGGAATGAATTTGTAACAGCCGTTGAAAATAGCTTTACTAAATGTCCTGTCCTAAATAGGGAAAACTGCCTGGATTATTTTAGTTAACTTAGGCTTTAAGCAACTATCTAATGGTTTCCTCTAACTGCTTTTGTAGGGACATGTCTTAGAAGCTGTCTGAAACTTATTTTAAAAAAAGAAATTTTTTGCAAAGTCAGGCAGTGAGATAACTTCATTATATGCCACATTTCTAAAGCTTCATGGATAATCTAATAGAAACACACATAAAATTAAATAGTTTTTACACAGACTATAAAATTTATACGCAATATAGCTTTTTAGTATTTTCACTTCCTTATGTTTTTATTGTGTGAATTTATTCGTCCTAACAGATTTTTCTAAAAGGCGTAATTTGTAAAGAAAAAGTTATGATCTTTCTTGGCTTGAAATTCATACCAGAGTGTCTATCTGTATTCTGAGTGTGTTTCATATTTCCTTTGCTTTAGCAGTTTCCTGATGATAGGAGTTTCCTAGCATTTTTCACAAAATGAATAATTGTTTATGTAACAGGGTTAACTTCCAAGACAGATTTGAGGCATGTTCCTTATAACATCAACACTTTGCTCTTCCTTAAAAAACAAAAAGCAAAAACCAAGCAAAAAGACCTTTTTTCTTCCTTCCCAAACATTTTTACCACATCACCTCAAAATTCTGAGGATATAAGTTCCAGTAAGAGGCTTCACTGAGAACTGGTTATCTCTTCATGTAGGGGTCAACAGGACTTGTTTTATCATGATTGTTATTTCCACCATCAGCAGAAATCTAATTCTGCCTTTCTTTCTGTAACAACTAGATTCTAATCCTTACATTATTCTGTATACCCTCAAATCTGACTTATATCCCATTTTGTTCCCCATCCATAAATCCTTTCTTTTTGCCCCTGAAACTCCTGGACTATCATCCTGGTATGTCACATCCTGTATCCTCAAAATTTTCTCTGAAACATCATTTACCCTCTGCCTCCAATTTGACCTTGACTCTCTTCTAAGGTCACTGTTTTCACTACAGACTTTGCAGACAACTACTCTTCCCCTTTAGAGTGGGTAGGTTTTTTTTTTACTCTTAATTACTATTTTCATACTACCATGAATCTATCCTCCCCTACACACACACACACACACACACACACACACACACACTCATGTAAAATCAATCCCTTTAAGATTCATGTTGTCAGACTACCTCTGTCATTACTCTTCATAGTGTTTCTGGTCAATTCTCCTTTTTCAGGGAGAATTTTAATATCTACCTTATTGACATCTACTCTATCACGTCCCAGTCAGCATTCATCAGAATTGCACTAACATTTGAATAATCCACATAGCATCCTGTCCATTTGGTTCCTTGTCTTCACTTTCATTGACTTTTCCTCCATGTTACACTCCTAAGATTATACTCTTGAACTTGTCATTATAATAAATGCAGCACATCCCAAATCTCAATTTCAATTATCCTACCCTTAGAGCACAACCTACAATATTTAAAACTTACTCTTTCTAGAACTGAAGTTAATTAATAAGCCTATTCTCCTTAGGTGATGATTTCATAGGTTATTTTGTAAAATCTCCTCAAACTTCCAAAAATCCACCTTCTCTTCAGCCACCTTCTCTTGCTATGTGGGTGCTCTGCAGCCAGCAATCATGTGTGGTGTGGTGTTCTTATAATTTTCATCTAAATCTTTCCTTAGACAAGATTATGAGGTGATCTTTGTTTCATGTTTTAGTATCACTTCCTCACAGTTCTAGAACACTTTCTTTTTCCCCAAAACATATCATTTAATAGTTTAGAATAAATACTAATAATGTACATGTGAAAATAATATATTTATTCTGAAAACCTGGCATTAGAAAAAGTTGACAATATGGCTACCAGAAATGGCATTTCCTTGGTAACCTCAACAGTTTAACGTTTGGCCAGTTTTGAGCTAGCACCCACATAATATTAATAATCTCAATTTTAAAAGCCTATGTAATATAAATTTTGATTATTTTCAAGGAATTAAGCCTTTGACATGAATTGGACCTTACTGCATAGATGTGTGCATAGCTCTAAGTTCTGAGGTTTTCGTTACACAACTAAGACCACCCAGTACTATATATTGAAGGGAATGACGGTGAAATATTACTTTGGAGTAATAATTGATTTTCTTTTGAACTGTTCACCTGATCCCACACCCAATGCTAATTATCTTGATTTATGTTCTCAGAAATATACCGAAAGACTCAATTCCTTTTTAACTTCACAGACTTTTTTTTTCTTTTTAATGTATAATTTACATGCAATGAAAACCACTCATTTTTAGTGTAAAGTTTGATGAATTTTAGTGATTGAATACAGCTGTGTAACTTCCACACCATCAAGATAGAGAAAATTCCATCACCAGGGTTACCTTTTCTAATGTTGCCTTGTAAAATTGCTTATGTTTAATAAGAGAACATCTTGACCTAACCCTGAGTGTAAGGCCGGCTTTTAACAACTCTGTGCCCTCGATTTTAGTATTGGCTGGTTCTGAATATCAGGCTACTCTTTTCTTTCTCACTCATTTTCTCCCTTACCTAAGAAGAACATTTCAGTCATAAGATAACTTCTGCATCTTCCTAGTACCACAAATACAAATCTAACATTGGAATAAATTTGTTTTCAGCTTGTTTCTGCTGAAATACATAGATAAAACATCAGTAGTCCTATACAAGACATACCCTTCTCCCTATGTAATAGTTTTCACCCCCTATAACTAAATCAGGGACATTCCTTCTACAATTTTCTTCTCTCCAGTCTAAAACATTAATTTTTCCTCTATACTGTGTCATCTTTCACCACACAAATAATCTGTTATTTTCCATCTTAAACATCAAGAAACAACTTTCTCTTGATTCTTTATCCTCTTCCACCTTTTAGAGCACTTCTCTCATTTCAACTGAAATTACTTAACTACTGCACACAGAGTCATCATTTCATCTCCTAGTCTCCTTACATCTCATTCTATTGTCCCCAGCGTTTCACAGCAGTAGCTACCATCAAGATCACTAATGATGTCCATATTGTCCAAGCCATGCTTAAGTTCTCAGCCCTCATTTCATTTGACTGATTAGCAGCATGACATGATTGCTCCCTTATTTCTGAAACCCTGCTTTCATTAAATTTTGTGTAAGAAGATCTTATTTTCTCAGTCCTTCCTAATCTCCCTTGATGGATCTTTTTCTTCTTGCTGATATGCATTTCAAATGGTAACCTAGGATTGTGAGCTATGATGAATTTTCTTATGTTAAAAGTCATTCTCTGGGTGATTATATCCCAGTGATTAGGCCACTTACAGGGAAATAATTCCAGATTTTTATCTCCATTCCAGACCTTCCTCCTGAATTTTAGACCTTCACATCCACCCCACATCTCAAATATGGCATGCCTTAAGCTATTCTCCTTACTGTCCTTTTCTGTAGAATAGTGTCTGATACCTCTTAGTATCCTAGGAATCCATCTAAACCAGTCACCATTCCCACCTGGAATGATACAAACTATATTTCATAGACTTTCTTGCCAGATGGCATCCAGATTATAAGCTATTTTTATTGCTTCTGCGTGTCTCTGGCAGCGGTTGTCCCAGCATTGCTGGTGGAGGTGGCAGTATTGAGGAAATTTTGTGATGGGGTTGTACAGAAGAAACAGTGGAGACGGAAGCAGGGCTGTGGTAACAGCACTTAATGGCACCAGTAGCAGCTGCACCAGGAATGAATAAGTGCCAGCAAGCCCCTGGCTTCCCGCTTAGCCAGCTCAAAACACAGCAGCAGAAGCCTCACTTGGAGAGCAATCCCAGGCTTAGACTAACAGCACCGTTCCCCCCATGCTTCTTTCTCCAGCCCTAAGAGGAACAGTGACTTCCTGCAGTTATTTGTTACTTGGTAATCTCACCTATCTTTTTTCTCCTCCTACAGTTCTTTAATCATGCTTTTAAGAAAAAATTCTCTAAATTATCACCATTTAAATTCCTTGAGTAGTTTCTGCTTGCATGATTGAAGACTGATAAACTACTGAGCCAGAAGGTCTCCGAGGAAACAGAACTATTGGGATTAGTTATCTAGTATAATTGGGCTTGAAAAAAGTGATGACATCCTTATCAGTGGAAAATAAATGAGAAGAGAAATTGATGTTACTCAGAGACAGATGCAGTGACTGATGACTTTGGTCTTTTTTGAAAGAATGAAAAAGTCTTCCTTTGGACTAGGATAGTTGCATCCTTTTAGGAGGAAACATGGTTACTATCTTTTGCCGAGCAGCCAAATAGTGAACAATGCCAAATGGTATCTTATCTCTCAGCTCTACACCCATCCATTCCATACCTCATTTCTACCTTCATCTTAGAAAACATAAATTACATTTCCCAGTCTGCTTTGCTAGCTCGCTTCTTCATTACATCCTGCCAATGAAGGCACGGGCAAAGGATTTGAATGCAGGAAGAAAGGAAAAATAAGCTGTTTTTCCAACTCAATGAAGTAACATATTTGAGTAGTTATAAATCATTGGTTGGGAAGTGATAGCTTAACTGCTATAAAAAACAGCTAAAAAAAAATCAGACTGGTTAATTTATTGCTCTGACTACATGTCCACCACTGAATAACCTGGGGATTCTGTTCCATGTCGACTGGACTCAAATATGCAAAATCATAGACTATCCACCATCTGGAACATTGCTAGCTGCCGTGGCAGGGGTTAAAGAGGTTGCTAGAAATTTTTTCACCTCTTATTAGCCAAAAAAAAAAAAAAAAAGTCACTTGCCCATACATACCTCAAAAATTGTCAGGAAGCTGGAGACATTTCGGCAACAGTATTAATAAGCACTACACTTACCTTCCACCATATGAACTTGTGCTTCCAACACTTTAAAAACAATTCCCAGCATTAAAATCTTTATACAAGAAAACAAGGAAAATCCTAAAGTATTTTCAGATTTTGTACAAATATTTAATGGAAACACCATCTTAAATCACATTTCCCCCCAAATGTTCCTTATTTCAATAAATTGGTACTCCATGAACTCAGGTTTTTAAGTAAAAAAGTCTTAGATCCTATGTCTTACATCACATACCCAAAACATCAGAAATTCTGGCCACTCCAACTTTGAAATATTTGCAAACCTAAAAATTTCTAGCACTTCTGCTGCTACCATATTGGTCCGAACTACAATTACTTCTCATAGCAGGGATTATAGAAACTTCCTAAATCACTTCTCTGTTTCTACTCTTTTCTTCAAGAGTCCTAATAACCCTTTTGAAACGTTAAGTCATAGCTTGTTGTTCCCTTCATCAAATTCCTCTGATGGTATCTCATCTCTTGTGAAGTAAAATTCCAGAGCCCTTGTCTACCGTGCTGTACACCCTCTGATCCTCAGCCCACCTGATGGCACCTTCTCTCTGACTCTTCTCCTTGCTCACTGTCCTTTCACTGTTCTCAGTCTTGGCCTTTGTCCTCCTCTCTGGCTAGAATATGCTTAAACAGATACATGATAACCCACTCTCCCATTTAATATCCGACATAGAACTCTCATAATATTCTCTGCACATGTCTTGGCTTATTTAAATTCATGTCAATGTTTGTTTTTTTTAATTAGCTATTTGTGTTCTAATTATCTACCTCACTAGAATACATATTTCATGAAGGCATTAAGTTTTCCTGTTTTCGTTTTTGTTTTACTTTTTGCCTGTTTGCCTGCAAATGATTGAAAGAATAACTTATTCAAGTAAATTAAGTGATATTTCATGGAGTTGTTAGTACCTTCCGATTCCTTTTTATATACAAAAGTACTTAGTATATAATTTTTTCCCTCCGCTAGTATCCCTGGATGCTACAGTGCTATATATTAAGTATTGGTAGCTATACTCTGGACAGATTGAATAAGTAGGAAAAAATATATATATATAATGGAAATGGTAATATTAATTAAAATATTTGGTATGTACATAAGCACTGAGCATTTAGAGATGTTTAATGGTGATTCAAAGAAAGTATATGACATTTTTAAACCATTTGGCAGCACTTCACCATTTGGTTTACTGTTCTTATTGATCCCTAAACATTCCAGGGAATGCTGAAAAACAATTTCTTTCACCACTCTTTTAGGTTTGCATTTATGAGTAAGTGATAAAAACAAAAGTTAAGTAAGATGTGATAGAGGTGGAATAAAGGTTGCAACCCATGGAAGGGTAATAATGAATTTGATTTAGGGCTCTATAGGGATATTGTTAGTTATATATCAATATGTCAGTAACAAACTTTAGTGAATAAAGATACTTATAATCTCTCTTAAAATGAAATTTGTGAATATAAATACTGAAAACAGTTGTATCTTTATGACACATGAATATTACAAAGATTTTATGACCCCTTTGATAAATGTGCTATTATTCAGATGTTTGGACTCAAATTCGTTGTTTGAGGGGTTTTTTTTCCTTCAGATTCGTTAAAAAGTCTTTTATGTTTTCATCCCTACAAACTGCTCCTGTCTACATTTTAAGTAACAATATTCAAAATTGCCATCAATATCCCAATAAGCAATGGAACTATTTATGAAATTTTGTCATTACAGGAATTGTTATATAATTAGACTACAATAAAATTATTTTTGGGGTTTGTATAAAATTTTGTCATCTACCATAATTTCACTTTTCATAAATTATGTAATTCTAAAACAAATCAGAAAGAAAAAGTTGTGAAATCTATCAGAAATGACAACATACAACAGAAAAAAAATAAAATTTAGAAATAATATGAAAAATTACTTTTGCCTAATCACATTAGGATCAGGGATGTGAGTCAAAAATTTAAAAATTCTATGCTTGGGAAAATTTGTAAGGAAGGCGAGCTAGTGAGAATATAAGGGAAGGACATAGGGAATCGGAAGGTAAAAAATGACTACCATTTCAGTGAACAACACAGATACATGTATATGTAAATATAAACCTACCTGTTTTTACTGATACCTCCCATGCGTGAAGACTAATTAGAAATATGAATCTCAGGCCCCATTATACAAATTCTGCATTTTGAAAGGCTATTAGTATGCTCATTAGGCTTTGAGAAGCTCTGGTCTAAAAAGCTACCATGAAGTAGTTGGGATTGAATAGTGTCTACCATATTGGAGATACTGGACCTGCATCTTACCTTCTATCTATCTCAACTTCCATCTATAAAAGCTTCCAGTTGCTCCAGTGGACACAAGATATAAGGCTATTGAGGGACAAATGAGATACTTTAAGTACCAAGGCTTGGATTTCTATGGTAATGGAGAAAACCAACAAAAGAGAAGTTAACTGGACGTTTACCCAAAGGTATTCTATGTTTTGACGAACAAGGCAATAAATTCATCTGGTCCTACATACTAAAGGGAGCACCAACATATTTTATGGACAGTCACTGTTGGTTTACCCAGTGGCTCTCAGGTAGTCTGATGGTGTTCTGGGGGAACATAAAATACATGAGATATAATGACTGCTTGGGTTATTTCTTCTTTTCCCTCATGAGTGGTTCATTTTGTTTAATATATTTTGTGTCTATGGACAAGTTATTTGTTGAATTTGCATTTTATTGTTTCACTTAAGTTATTGTCCAAATAGCAAAATAGATCAAAGGCAAATGGCTGAGAAATGTTTATTGTAATGCAAGTGTTATTAAAACAGCAATTTAAATATTATAATAAAATTTATCAAAGGGCATTACTGAATTCTATGTAATATTATTATAATGAAATACAGAATAAGCAAATACTATCACAGCCCTCTGATGGTTTTTAAAAGAATGAAAACATTCTTTGTGGAGTATGAATCTATTCTTGGCATGTATAAGGTTCATAAATGAAAGAACCAACCTGTGATTTTTATGATGAGGTCATTGCTGAAAGCTACACAAAAATGTTCTTTCGTTTATTAATGATTATTGTGAATAATGACATAAACTAGAACAGGATCAGAAATGATGAAACTACATAATCTATAGCAAAATCAGGCATCTCTATGTAAAATAAACAAAGTAGATTGCATGTGATTTTAGATTTTTAACCTTCTGCATTCAAGAGGAACAATTGGCTTTAAAAAAACATGCCTCTGATTCGAGAATTGTAGGTTAAGATATATGCAAAGACATGTGCAATAAATACAAGATTTCTTTTTCACACCAATGTGTATGAGCTATGAAAAGGAAAATATGCTCCTATTTTTGAAGTGGGAGCAGATTTTATAAAGTAAATATCATTTTCTATGATTTTAAGAGGCTTGCTCAAGTGATGTGTTGAGTATTTTGAATAGCCTGAATGTAGCATCCTTTGCTGCAAAATCATCACAATATTTAATGCTGAGATAAGATCTCAGCTTTTTAAGACCGAACTGTGTGGAAAAACACTGGGATATCTATAGAGTTTGGTATTTTTACTACACCTAATGATTTCTTCTCTTATAATAGAAAATAACTAATGGTCTTATTTTATAACCACATTCAACTATAAGAACAATGAACTCTGAGCAAAGAGCTTCTATACCTTAATTCGATCCAAGAGTAGACTTGAAATTGATTTGCCTCTATTTTAAACTGAAATACTCAATCTTCTATCTTTTGAGTAAATGTTCTGCAGCTTTGTATCTGACAGTGTCCTTCCAGGACTTTTTAGTGAGAAACCTTACCTTCATCTCTAGGTCTTTGTTCTATCTGCATATTCTGAGACACCTGACAAAGCTACCAAATGATATCAACAATTCTCAATGACATTAATATTAGTAATATGTATTGGGTATAAATTTAAAAACTTAATAGCCAAAACATGGTTTCTAACACATGATTTAATCTATTTATCATCAAGCCAGATGCAAGTATCTTACTATCCTTCTAACTTAAATGAACAATAATCTTATCAATTAGAAATTTACATTAAAATGTGATTTAACTTTTTAAATTATTTAAAATTGGTGGCCTATGTAGTTCCCTAAATGCCAAATACTTGAGATAAACCATTCTGTGGATTGTTAATGTAAGATATTTTTAACACGGGTAGAAACGTATTTCTCCTTTATCTCCCCATCTGTGACCACAGTCAGTATAAGCAATGATCTAAAAAGCAGTAAAGATGCAGATTTAGGTAAACAGCTAAAAGTTATTAATTAATATAAATCAGGGGTTTTCCTTATTTCTCCATACCCATTTTCCTTTTCTCAATATGATTTTAGTTTTGCATTTTTTATCAACAATTATCCAGATTCCATGATTTATTTTATTCTCTACCTTACCTGCATGTCCATGAAGCATTTTCTCATAATACTTGTTAAATTTATCTCCCTCTTTCCCATTTTCAGGCACTCATTATTTCACACCTATATTGAACACTAAGTAAAATTTCCTGTTACTGTGAAGTTTCTGTAATCTCTTTTGTGTTCTGTTAATATTTAATAAATGTTTGGATGCTATCTTATTAGGTTCACACAATCATCAAGGCTTTTTGATTCATCGTTTTATCAATATGTCTCTGTTCTCTAGAAATACTCTTTTTTTCTCATTCTTCTGTGCAATTTTTAACTTTTTTTTTCAATTGAAATATAGTTGACGTAAAGTATTATATTTCAGTTGTACCACATAGTGCTTTGACAATTATAAACATTGGGAAGTGCTCACCACTATAGGCTTAGTTACCATTTGTCACCATACAATGTTTGTATAATACTATTGATTATGTTCTCAATGCTACACTTCTCATCCTTGTGAATTAGTTACTTTATAACTGGAAGTTTGTACCTCTCAATCCCTTTCACCTATTTCACCTATCCCTTCACTGTCCTCCCCTCTGGCAACTGCCAGTTCTCTATATTATTCTGTTTCCATTTTTTATTTCTTTAGTTACTTTTTTAAGATTACACATGTAAGTGAAATTATGTATTATTTGTCTTGCTCTGACTTATTTGACTTGGACTCAAACCCTCTAGGCTCATTCATGTTGTTGCTAATGGGAAGAAGACTTGGTTCTATTTTATCGCTGAATAAAGTTCCATCTTTTTATCCGTTTATCTATCAACAGATGCGTAAGTTGCTTCCCTATCTTGGCTATTGAAATAATGCTGCAATAAACATAGGGGTGCATATCTCTTTTTGATTTAGTGTTTTCATTTTCTTCATGTAAGTACAGAAATGGCAATACTAGATCATTTCCTTTAATTTTTTGAGGAAACTCCATACCGTTTTCCATAGTAGCTGCATCCATTTACGTTCTGACAAACAGTGCATGAGGGGTCTCTTTTTCTCACATCCTTACCAACAGTTGTTATTTCTTGTATTTTTTCATACTGGCCATTCTGACTGGTCTGAGATGATATCTCATTATGGTTTTGATTTGAATTTCCCTAATGATTAGTGATGTTGAGCATCTTTCCATATGTCTGTTGGCCATCTGTATATCTGCTTTGGAAAAATGTCTATTCAGATATTCCTATTTTTTAACCAAAATATTTGAGTATTGTGGTGTTGTATCAGGTCCTTATATATTTCAGTTATTGATCCATTATCAGATACATTATTTGCAAATATCTTCTCCCATTCAGAAGGTTGCTTTTTCATTTTGTTGATGGTTTCCTTTGTTATGCAAAAGTTTTTTAGTTTGATTAGACCCGTTTGATTATTTTTGCTTTTGTTTTCTGCCTGGGGAGACACATTCAGAAAATATTTGCTAAGGGCAATATCAAAAAGATTACTGTCTATGTTTTCCTGAAAAGGAGACTATTTTTTGTTCATTATACATTCTTGCCTCCTTTGTCATGGTTAAATTGTATAAGTGTGGGTTTATTTCTTTACTTTCTACCCCATTCCATTGGTGTTTATGTCTGTTTTTGTGCTGGTATTATACTGTTCTGATTACTATAGCTTTTTAATATACTTTGAATCTGGGATTGTGATACCTCCAGTTTTGTTCATCTTTAAAAGATTGCTTTGACTCTTTGGGATATTTTCTGGTTCTATAAAATTTTAGGATTATTTGTTCAAGTTCTGTGAAAAATACCATTGGAGTTTTGACAGGGATTGCACTGAATCTGTAAATTTCTTTGGTATGGACATTTTAACAATACTAATTCTTTAAGTCAGCGAGCATGGTGTATCTGTGCTTGTTTGTGTACTCTTCAGTTTCTTTCAGCAATGTTTGATAGTTTTCAGATTGCAGGTCTTTCACTTACCTGGTTAAATTTATTCATTGGTATTTTATTCCTTTTAATACAATTATAAATGGGATTGTTTTGTTTTTTAAGTTCATTATTAGTGTATAGAAATGCAACATTTCTATATATTGTATCCTACAATTTTACTGAATTTATTTATTCAAATTTTTTTTGGTGGAGGTTTATTGTTTTTTATATATAGTACCATATCATCTGCAAATAGTGACAGTTTTACTTATTCCTTACCCATTAGGATGGATTTTATTTTATATCTTGTCTGATTACTGTGACTAGGGCTTCCATTACTATATTGAATGAAAGTGGTGAGAGTGGACATATCTGACTTGTTTGCAGTTTTCCATCATTGAGTGTGATGTTACCTGTGATGAATGATATATGTGATATATGTCATGTATAGCCTTTATTATGTTGAGGTATATTCCCTCCATACACACTTTGTTGATAGTTTTTATCATGAATGTGTGTTGAATTATGTAGGGTGTTTTTCTCCATCAATTGAGGTGATTATATGATTTTTATCTTTCATTTTGTTAATACAGTATATCATGATTGATTGGCATATATTGTACTGTGCTTCCATCCTTGGAATAAATTCTGTTGAGTGTAGTGAATGATCCTTTTAATGTATTGTCGTAGTTGGCTTGCTTATATGTATTTTTAAAGATTTTACTTATTTGTCAGAGAAAGCACAAGCAGGGAGAGCAGCAGGCAGAGGGAGAAGTAGGCTTCCCACTGAGTCAGGAGCCTGATGCATAACTCCATCTCAGGACCCTGAATCATGACCTGAGCCAAGGGCAGATGCTTAACCAACTGAGCCTTCAGGCATCCTGGTGGCTTATATTTTGTTGAGGATTTTTGCAACTGCATTTATCAGGGATATTGATTGGTCTGCTTCTTTTTTTGTGTGCGGTTTCTTTGTGTGGTTTTGTTACCAGAGTAATGCTGGTCTTATGAATTTGGAAGCACTCGTTCCTCTTTTATATTTTGGAATAGTTTGAGAAGAAGAATAAGTTTTAACTCTTTTTTTCAATTTTTGGTAGACTTCACCTCTGAAGCCATGCAGTCCTGGACTTCTGTTTCTTATGAGTCTTTTCAATCACATACTTTTAAGGGATTAATCTGTTACCCTTACCATCTGTTTGTCTTTACCTGTGAAGATTGTTCCTTTCATAATTTCTTTTACTTCTGACCTTTATCTAAATGATAACCTTCACAAGGATAAGTATTCTTTTTTTTTTTTTTTAAGATTTTCTTTATCTATTTGACAGAGAACACAAGCAGGCTGAGTGGGAGGGAGAGGGAGAAGCAGACTCCTCACTGAGCAGAGAGCCCAAAGTGGGGCTCGACCCCAGGACCCTGGGGACCATGACCTGAGTTGAAGGCAGATGCTTAACTGACTGAGCCACCCAGGTGCCCCCCACAAGGATAACTATTCTTGATTGTAGAATTTCCTTTCAGCACTTTGGATATATCATGGTATTCCTTCTGGCCTTCAAAGTTTCTGCTGAAAAATCAGCTGGTAGTCTTATGGGGTTTGCCTTGTATATAACTTTGCTTTTCTCTTGTTGTTTTTTAGATTCTCTTTTTATCTTTAATCTTTGCCATTTTATTATTTTTGTCTTGATGTGGACCTCCTTGGCTTAATCTTGTTAGGGACTCTGTGCTTCCTCGGCCTGGATGTCTGTTTCCTTCCCTAGATTAGGATTTTAAAGGCAGTAGCCTTATGCAGAGGGTGTCCTATCGGGCCTAATAGCACAATCCCTTCTAGTCGCCAGAACCAGGTACTCCAGGGGTGTTCCCTGTGTGGACTGCATTCACCTACCTGTTGTGACTGGGCCACAACTGCTGCTGGCACCCTGGTGGACAGGGCTGTCCCATTGTGCCTGGCACAGAGCCCTACCTGTAGCTGTGGTGGAAGGGCTGGTGGCAAGGGTTGGCCCCCAACCCAGGTGGATGTAGTAAATGGCTGTAGCTCTGTTGGCTTGCTGATGGGTAGAGTTAGCTCCTTCTGTAGCTGGCTGAGAGTGTCTGCTGTAGCTGCTGTGGCAGTGCTAGTGAGCAGGGCTGTCCCCCAACCAGGACAGGTGTCACTGTGGGGGTGCGGGTGGGGGGCTCTGGTTCTAGCTGGGGCTGCCTGCTGGGTGTGGTAGGGTGGTAGTCATTTTGGAGGGATGCCAGTCCTGACCAAGGCTGCTCACCAGGTGTGGCTGAACAGGAACAACTTTGTAGGGATGCCTGCTGTGGGGGGAAGGTTGAGTGGGTTGGGTCTGCATGGGAATCAGGGGGCAGGGCAAGCATCACTAGAAAGGTAGATGGAGACTGTCATAACTAGCATCCACAAGGATTGGGCCAGCTAGGCTGAAGAAGGACAAGAAAAATGGCACTACCAGCCCTTGTGTTTTTTGAAGGAAGCTCCTGCAGATACCACTTCTCTGGCACACATCCTAAAATCAGTCAGTCAATCCCAATATATAACTGAGGTACTTTTGAAACTGCTGATTCTGTGCTGGGTCTCTGGTGAGTGCTACAGACTGCTAACCCTTTAAGAATAGAGTCTTAGTTTTGTAAAGCCTTTCAGTTTTCTCAATTAAGCCCCCCCTGATTTTTAAAGCCACATTTTATGGGGGCTTGTATTCCCAGTGTAATATTTTAATGGTTGCTAAAATATGTATGTTTTTTACTAATTCCATTCAAATGATAACTAAGTACTTTACAAACAGTGTAATAACTTTACAAGAGTATAGTAAGTTTCATTTTTTGTCTTATGAACTTGTCTTATATTTTATTCTACAAACTGAAAAAAAAGGTCATTATTTCTACTTTAAAGGTGCTATAAACTTTTTTTTAAAAAAGATTTTATTTATTTATTTGACAGAGATAGAGACAGCCAGCAAGAGAGGGAACACAAGCAGGGGGTGGGAGAGGAAGAAGCAGGCTCATATCAGAGGAGCCTGATGTGGGGCTCGATCCCATAACGCCGGGATCACACCCTGAGCCAAAGGCAGACACCTAACTGCTGTGCCACCCAGGCGCCCCAGTGCTATAAACTTCTTAAAACATTTGTACAGATATTTCCTTTTCCTGGTTCTCTTCCTTCCTTCTTGCAGTTTTGAAGTTTATGTGATAGCATTTTACAGCAGTGTGAGTAACTTCTGTTAGTTTTCATTGTAGCTTAGTGTTCCTGATGACACGTTGTCTCAGTTTATGTCTATCTGAAAATATCTTCATCTCTCTTGTACTAAGAAATTATAGTTGAATATAGAACTCTAGATACAGTTTTCATCTTGCAGAACTTTCAAAATATTGTATTATTTATTGCCCTCTTTCTAGTCAAAATTGGCCTTTGTTTTATTGTTTTGTGTATTGTTTTTTCTCTAGTTGCATACAAAAATATGCACTTTATGTTGTGATTTGATTTTTATTTTTTCAGCAGTTCAGATACAATATGTATAATATACTTGGATGTGATTCTTAAATGATCCATTATGTTTTTATTTCATTGAATTTTATGACTCCTTGCCTGTATCTTATCTACAAATTTGGAAAACTTATGGCCAGTAAATCTGTAAATACATTTTTTTATATTTTCTTTCTCTTTTCCTTCTGAGATTTAAATTGCACTCATTTTGGACCATTTAATATTGCTCTATGTATCTTGGACACATTGTTCTTTTATTTTCTATTTTATTCATTTAGTCTACCTTTTCATTCCAATTTTAGTTATGTGCTGCTGAAGTAAGCACACTTAGTCTACCTTTTCAAACACCTCTTGTAGCTATTTTTATCATGGTTAAAATAGTTATTTTGAAACACTATCTGAAAAAAAAAATTCCATGTGATAAAACGATCTGCTCAATCTCTGGGTCTATTTGTATTGACTATTCCTATTCTTGATGACGAGACATATAGTCTAGCTTTTTCATTTATGTATTTTTTCTAAATTTTACATTATATATTTTATATAAAAGACTACTAGATACCAAAATAATATATGTCCTTAGAAAACATTGCATCACTTTTTCTATTTTGATGCTGCAGTGGGGTACAGAATCAATCTGATCTACAATTGAACTTGTTCAGGCTTTGTTAAAGCTTTAGTTTGATTCAGTTTACCACTGACTTAAAATGTTTGGATGCTTATTTTGGACTTTTTCTTCAACAGGGCTTGTCTTCTTTGGACTGTCAAGGTTTGAGGGATTTCCTTAACCTTTACAAGGAATCCATCAGTTTTTTACACAATGAGAGATCTCTGCTTTGGATTCTGGCTGTCAGTTTTATGGGTTGTTGGCAAGTTGTCTCTGTTTTCTATTCTCATCCATGTCATTGTGTTCTTTGGGCAATCTCTCTCTGCTCTGTTATTAGCCCCTACACCTTACATTTTGTAAGGTCCCCGAATGGCTTAGAGAGTATTTTCTCAGCAGTCCCAGCCCATTTTCAGACTTTAGTAGCTAAAAGCCTGATGTGTCTAAAGGAGTTTTTCTTTCAGATATCCTGAGGACCCCAGTCTTCTATAGGTCTACATAGGACTACATAGGACTATAAGATTTACATAGATTTATTTCAGCTCCCTCTCCTGCTCCATCTTTTAGTAGGTGAAAACTGTCTTTTAAAACGTTAATCACCTGGTTTTGCTCTTCCTCATCTAAGGCAGATTTCTCTTCGTCTAGACCCACCACCACAGATAAGGGGAGTTGTGTTTTTTTTCTCTTTTATGAAGGGCTTGCCCTTTTCTGGAATTTGGTTTATTTATGTGTGTTTTTTTGTTTTGTTTTTGTTTTTGTTTTGTTGTTGTTTTGCCACAGCTTCATGGTGAAGTTAAAATCTATAACTTTTAGCATTTCTATCTTGATTTGAGTGAGAATGACAGTTTCTTTTGACTTACCTCACACTAATCAGAAATGAAAGTCATCTGGACTTTATAGTTTGCAAATGTGTTTCAGACATTTTATCTCTTTCAGTGAAAATGGTCTTTAATTGCAAAACCAACATCTTAAGTCCATGTTATTCTTCTCAAAGTATCATTATCCACCCAGGTTATGTAATTCAGAAACTCCTTCACTTTTCACTTTCTCATCTTCCTCAATGTACACATCCAAGCAATTTCTGCTGCCTTTACTTTCCCTGACACCATTCAGTCTTTCTCCTTTTCGCCAACTACACTGTCACAGTTATAGAATAGGCCATTAACATCTCTTCTCTGAATAACTAACACACACCTTTAACTAAGTTTCTCTGACCCCTGCCATGTTCCCTTAAAATATTCCTTGAATGTGAATCTGTGTATGTTGCTCATCTTAATGGTTTCCCGTTCACCTGTGTGATAAGATTACTTCCATTTCTCCCTTCATGATATGATTCTTGCTTACTTCAGCATCTAGTCCACCCTTTCCTTCTAAATCACCCTAAATTTTATGATTTTTGTTTAATTCTTCAAACATATCTTGTTTTCTCTAGCCTTCAGGAATTTATACAGACTAATAAAACTGTCTCTTTATTTTTCTTATTCTCCACCCTTCCAGTTTCTCTTCACTAATGTAAAAAAAAAAATGATAAACCCTTAACAAGTGTTACTCATCCATAAAAAATTTAACAAATACTACTGACCATTTAAATTTAATATCAAATACTTATGCTTTGTCTTTGTAATTCCTCTTTTGTCCTTCTATACTGATAGTAAGTTCTTTTTTTTTTTTTTTTACCTTCCCTAACCAGATGGTGAGACCTTAATTTTTTATCCCCAGTGTTAAGTACCTAGTGAATCACAGAACTATAAATGTTTGTTAAGTAAATTAAAGGAAAGTAAGAATCTTCACTTGGAAATAAGGAGCCAAAGGAAAGACAGGACTTTGTAGGCTCTACTTTCAACCTTTAAATTTTTTTCCTCTCCTTTTTCTAAACCAATAGGGCCTTGAAGGGGAAAGAATCTCAGGACTCAAAGATAAAAGGGAAGGTAGGGTAGACATTTGGTTAAATCATTATTTGAGGAACCACATACTGTCCTTGAATATTCAAATTAGAAGCAACCAATGACCTACAAATGGGATTTACAATTATGAATAATGCTATAATAGCCATAGTTTGCTTTGGCTATACACAAAATTTTTATATTTTAGAATTCAAGTATATATTCTCTCACTATACTGTTGAACATCATTTATGTTTTGAACAGTGTCACAATTAATTTCATAAATAATGAGTTAACATGTTAATTTTATGGAGCTACCATGCTTGGCAGTTTTAAATTTTTCTGTTGTTAAATATACAATTTTTAGTTAAAGGTTTATTACTACTTTCAAAAACATTTTTAAAATTCAGTCTTGATCTCACCTGTAACAAAAATACAGGTCAACATACACCTATTTGCACAAACAGAACAGCTAGAAGAGCCACGTATCCTGTTAAAAACCCTTGAATAATGATAGCCTTGAGCAAATATTCACTTTTTATCAAAATTTTTGTGTGAGTAAAAATGATAGCGTTGGCATCTGAAAGAATGATTTGATAATTAAATGAAATAATACATGTAAAGTGTGTAGTCTAATATCTGAATCATAATTGGGTATTTTTATTTATATATTTCATGTTATAGTACAGTAAAAGAAGTCTCCACTTGTCCTATCTACCTAGAGAAATTCATTTCCAGTTAAATTACTAATAATAGATTCTTAGAATCACAGACATGATCACATATATTAAACTGAAGTATAAAGAGAGTAAGTGATTGCTCATAGTTATAGAACTACTGCGTCTTAGAGTTGGCACATCAATCTCAGTCATTAAATTCCAGGGTTAATATTATTTCCGCCATGTTTCAAAAACTGAAAATATTCTGTTCCTCTCTATCCTATTAAGTATTTTTTATCATTTTAACCTATATGTATTTGAAAAGTAAAATAATTATTTTTGTTTCAATTAAATAGAATAAAAGATTATAGATTCAATACCACCTTCAAATAATTCAAGTTGGCACAGTTCAATGAGAATTAAGTTTTTTAAAATGGCATTATGATACTATATGTATAAATATATATATAAAATGTATATATTTAAAAATTTAATGTATCTCTAGGAAAACTGTAGTTTTAAGACAGGATTCAAATTATATTGGTTATTTTGTGAACATTTTAATCTAATATATCTGGATTACTTTGCAAAGTTTTCCTTACCTTTGATGGAATTATACAATTTTCTTTTTTACTGGTGAAGTAAATTTCAGTTGTATAGATTCAAAATTACTATCAAATTCAACATGCATTTCTTGCATGACTTCTAGGTTTAAAGTATTGTGTTATAAATTATTACATGCTATCAAAGTATATGCTAAAATAGAAAAGTACTCAAGACTATAGTCTTTTTACCTAATTAAAATCCTTTAATAATTATCTTAACATATACTGTTTTCCGAATATCATTAAAACTTGTTATGCTAGAGACAGATTTACCATGAGGTTAGTGAAACTTAAGACACTCAGTTTTTTATTCTCCTTTCAAGAACCTAAAAATGTTTCTAATAATATCTTTACCTAGTCATATGCATTTTTGTAAAATTTGTCTAAGTAACCTATTGAGACATTTAATTGGTTAAGCCATTTACATTCCACTTACTCTCTGACAGAGGTCACATTTCATTTTATTTTGGCTGGCTTTGCAGTGACTTTATGTGGCATTTTGGGATTGTGGTTAAAAAAAGCTTGATTTGGGAATATATTCAATTTCAGCTTATTGAGATTAAGAATAGCTCTAGATTGGAGGGAGGGTGTAGTTTATGACATTTGAGAGGATATTCTGAAAAAATATTCTTAAAAGAAAAAATATATATACATATTCTTAAATGAAAAGAAAAAAATTTTATGTGAATTTCCCTGAGGTTCTCATAGAGCTTTATGCAAGTTAGGGGTCCTTAAAAAATTTAGGCTTTATTAGTTTAATGTTAAATTCACTTCCCTTGAGATACAAGTATATAGCCTGCAATCACATTGCTGTTTAGTTAAGCTTTTGCTAGAAGGTTTTCTAAGCTAGTAAGCAATAAATCTTACTAAGGCTAATCATCTTAAAACTAGAGAGTAATGTATGCCTTTGTACTCAATGTATCACCAGGTTTTTGCTTTTCTAATCCAAAAACAAAGTAGTCTACCTTTAGTCAATGTTGAGTACTGGACACCATTTACCACTTGTCTCTTTAAGTCCTGAACTTATCATGGTAACCAAGCCTTGATGCATGTACTTTTGTTCTGAAATAGCCTTGTCTAATTATATTGGTACAGGTTCTTACTAATTTTTCTCAAATTTAACATAAAATACTAAATCAACAAAGATAAATTCGCAGTATGCCACTCCAAGGAGGATATTGATGGTAAATGAGTACAGTCAGTTCAAAGATTAAGATTACTACCACACAAGATAAATTGAAATATTCTGAAATCTTTCATCCATGTATAAAGAAATTTGGTGGCTTTTTCTTCTTAAATTGGAAAAAAAAATTCTGAAATTTTGTGATATTGTGAAAAATAACTTAGAAATCCAGAAAATCTCTTGTGAATCTTTTTTTTTTAAACCATTAACTATGTTAGGGACACCTGGGTGGCTCATTTGGTTAAGCATCTGACTTGATTTTTGCTCAGGTCTTGATCTCATGGGTCATGGGATCAAGCCCTGAGTCAGGCTCTGCCATCAGGGGAGAGTCGTCTTGAAGATTCTCTCCCTCTGCTTTTATTCCCACTTGCACAGGAATGTGCACGCACTCTCTCTCTCTCTCTTTCTCTTTCTCTCTCTCTCTCAAATAAATGAATCTTAAAAAAAAAAGCCATTAACTATGCTAGAGAAAGAGTGGAAATTTCCATTATCTCTATAGACAATGACGCTATGAAATGGTTGGTACATAAAAGAAAATCAAAAGTATGCATTCAAAAGCTGTACATACAATTACAGAGAAAATTATTAGGTATTGACTAAAGAAAAGAAAAAAGTTCTTTGCTTTTGTTTTTGAGTATTTGCCAAGTTTTAAAAATTTGTATTTTGTTGCGACTTCAGTTATTCTGAATAACCCTTTATATGTAATTTTATATTTTATGATATTTTAAAAAGGAACTGCCAAATGTGTGTACTACAAACCATACAAAACATGGATGTGTCCGTTCTCTCTGAAATGACATTCTACACCCTGAATGATCTAGCTTCTCTGTCTCCCAGACTCATATATCATATTCCTCTGGAAGACCGTGCTCATTGTTACCACATCCTCTGTCTCTATAGTCCTAGGTAGGTGACCTATCACACTCTCAGAGGAGCATATGTGCATAATAATTACGCTGTACTCAATATCTGTGTGCCCTCCCTGTCTTGAATTTATCTACATATCTTACCAATGTGTTGTTTGGTACTTGGAACCTATTTATTGAGGATTTGCTCTCTACCAGCACCCATTGATAAATATTATATTTATTAAGTTGCTTAATTCTCAGAACAAACATCTGGAGTATTATTATCTACATATAGTAGATAAGTAAATTGGGACTTAAGTATATTGATCAAGGTCACACAGTAGGTAAATATTGGGGTTGGAATTCCAATTCAAATGTGGAATGGTACATACATGTTTTTGACCATCTGCTTGATGATTTTTAAGTTAACTGTTTCATAATTAATGTACATTCTGGAGAATAAGAATAAATTTCCATATCCCTAACAAATGCAATTGTTTCTTTAGGGGTACTCACTATTGAAAATAGTGTTTACCCTTCTAGTACATATTTTTTTAAAAAACTACATATGTAATAGTATTCCTTCTCATTCTTAATATTGTTTGTTTATTCAACCTCTATTTTTGTCTAGCCTTGCTAGGAATCTTTCTATTTTACTGGGTTCTTTCCCTCAAAGAATCAGGGTTCATCGTTTCCATTCTTATTTTTTGAGGAACCTCCATACTGTTTGCCACAAAGACACTGCTGTACCAATTTACATTTACAACAGAGCACAAGGGTTCCTTTTTCTCCATATCCTCAGCAACACTTGTTATTTCTTATCTTTTTGGGTCTAGCCATTCTGACAGGTGTAAGATGTTATCTTACTGTGGTTTTGATTTGCATTTGCCTGATGATTAGTGATGTTGAGCATCTTTTCATGTATCTCTTTACCATTTATATGTCATCTTTGGCAAAATGTCTATGCAGGTCCTCTTCCCATTTTTTAATCAGATTTTTTAGGGGTGTTGCATTGTGTAAGTTCTTTATATATTTTGGATATTAATCCATTTTGATAGATCATAGGTGAATATCTTCTCCCATTCCATTTACTTTTAATATGTAAAAATTCAATTGATTTTGTATATTGAATTTTAACATCTTTGCTGAATTCATTTATTAGGAGAATCTTCCTAAACAATTATGTCATCAACAAATTATGGCACTTTTTATTACCTTTTTTGTTAATATGTTTATTTTTTTGTTATATTACACTCTTAACTCCAGCAGAATGCTGAACTGAAATAGAAATAGCATATTACATCATTATGTGTTCCTCAGGTTCAAGAATATTTATCGGTAAATGGTGATTAAAGATTCTGGGAAGAAGGAAGCAGTCACTATTGGGGAAAGTTCTCAATCATGTTCATTTATTTCCAGGCATAAATAGCCATTTTTTCAGATTTATTTATATTACAGGATAATAAAGATAGAAAAGGTCTCACTCAGAGACATTACAGGATAGTAAAGGTCCATCCCTCACTTTCCTGTAAAAAAATATGCTTACGTGTTAGTGTAAGAAAGATAATATATTTCCTCTAGGGCAATAATCAGATTTATAGTAGTCCTTGTTAAAAAAAAAATGGGAGGTGTGTGTGTCCTAAGCTGAGTATTCTTTAGCTGTGACATTGAGACACTTCGTGTACAGCACCCACCTGGTCTGCCTTTGCATAACACTGATGGAAAATAAGACCACGGAGGGTGATATAAAAACAAGATCTCTGGCTACTACAATGTCTGTAAGTAATAAAATGTCCAGTTTCATTTGGGCTTGTTGTCTCCTTCCGGTTGCTTATGTTAAAGTATGGCAGGACAACCTAGCAATAGCTACCACCAGAAATGCTTGATCACTTGACAACCATAGAACCAAAAATGCAATTTATCCACCTGCTCTCTGTCTTACCAGTCCTAATGGCAAAAAATAGCAACTCTAGAAGCTATTAGTTTTGCTATTTCCAATTAAGATTAATATTATGCTTTTATTTCATAAAGTTAAGATATGTTTGTTTATACTTCATTATGTTAGCTAAAGATTTTAACTCATCATCTAACAATTCACTGATTAGTCGGGATAGTATACTATGATTACATTTTGTTTCATTTACAACTTTCATTCCACCACTGGAATTAATAATGTACTCACTATTTCATTAGTTTAATTCCTTCATCTCCTCCTTTTCTTCTCCTTCTTTCTTTTTAATTTGACTGAGTCTCTTCATACCTTAAATAATATGTTAACATTATTCCCTTAGAGTCAAGTTAAACAGATAATTAATAGATATTTCCCCTTGTGATGTCTCTATTGGATTCCTGATCAGCCTTCTTCGCTCTAGATTAATAATTATTTTGGTATCCTGATCACCTCTGCAACTTTCTGTTACTTTGCTAATTGTCTTTACCTTTCTCTTGTGTTGGTTTCCTGTTTTCTGAAACATTTATCTTCTGCTTTCTTTGCTTGTTATATCATAGTGTAAACTATGTAATCTTTAAAGAATCTTTTTATAACCTATTTTGACTCTAACAGTGATTTTTCTTTTAATAGCTATGTTTAATTCTTTTACGTGCAAGAATAAGTGGTGATAATAAAAAGTAGACACTATTCTAAGGGCTTCAATCTTCACAAAACACATTTAATCATCAAAAAAGTAAATTGAGGTATATTTTATTACCACTTTTATTTTATATATGAGGAAATCGAAGCATGGAGAGATTAAATAACTTATCCAAGACTACATATTTAGGAAGAAACTGAGATAGATTTCAAATCTTGGCAGTAAGGCCCTGGAGTTTATGTTCTTTAAACATCATACTATACTGTTTCTCTAAACAAGTATATTGTCTTTTTTTGCATACAGTTCTTTATTCTCAGACTTTGTGCTTCTTACTTACTTGTGTTCCATTTCTTGCTCCATAGCTGTGCTTTCTTTCAGTGTTTTTCTCCAGTAATTTGGAAGGCACATAGGTTATTTTTTGTTAAAATTGTTGATGCTTTAAAATTTATCTTAAGTAAAGATGGAACCTATTTCTCTAATTATCAAAAAAATCATATAGCATCAGTCCATGGCACCTATATAAGATGAAAAAATTAATGTGTGTCCTCTTTCTAGTACGTTTATTCTGTTTATTTTTAAATGACCTAAAATGTTACCTTATTTAATATTGTTATTTTTAAAAATATTTTTTCTTAAAAAATATTAATTTTGGGGGTGCTAGGGGTGGCTCAGTCAGTTAAATGTCTGCCTTCAGCTCAGGTCATGATCTCCAGGTCCCAGGACCGAGTCCCGTGTCAGGCTCCCTGCTCAGCAGGAAGTCTGATTCTCCATCTCCCTCTCCCCCTCTGCTTGTTCTTGTTCTCTCTCTCTCTTAAATGCATAAATAAAACTTTTTAAGTTTTAAACCAAATTTGAAGACCTTTAATGATTAATTATATTTTTTCTATAGTTCAGTTTTTATTTATTGGCTGCTTCAAGGTCTATTTTTAGAGCCAAACAATTCCATTGGATGTTCTTTCCTGCATTGTCAAAGATTAGTTGACCATAGAGTTGAGGGTCCATTTCTGGGGTCTCTATTCTGTTCCATTGATCTATGTGTCTGTTTTTGTGCCAATACCATGCTGTCTTGGTGATCACAGCTTTGTAATACAGTTTGAAGTCAGGTAACATGAGGCCCCCAGCTTTGTTTTTATTTTTCAACATTCCCCTGGTGATTTGGGGTCTTTTTGGATTTTAGGATTGCCTGTTCCAGCTCTGTGAAAAATGCCAATGATATTTTCATAGGGATGGCATTGAAAGTGTAGATTTCTCTGGGCAGCATAGACATTTTTACGTTTATTCTTCCAATCCATGACATGGAATGTTTTTCCTTCTCTTTGTGTCTTCCTCAATTTCTTTTGTAAGTGCTCTTTAGTTTCTAGAATATAGATCCTTTACCCCTTTGGTTAAGTTTATTCCTAGATATCTTACGGCTTTTGGATGTATCATAAATGGAATAGATCCCTTAACTTCTCTTTCTTCATTTACATTGTTAGTGTATAGAAATGCAACTGATTTCTGTGCATTGATTTTTGTATCCTGACACATTGCTGAATTGCCGTATGAGATCTGACAACTTGGGAATGGAGTTTTTTGGGTTTTCCACTATAGTATCATGTCATCCACAAAGAGAGAGAGTTTGACTTCTTCTAGGTCAATTTGAATGCCTTTTATTTCTTTTTGTTGTCTGATTCCTGAGGCTAAGACTTAAAGTGCTATGTTGAACAATAGTGGTGAGAGGGGCAACCCTGTCATGTTCCTAACCTTAAGGGAAAAGCTCTCAGCTTTTCTCCATTGAGAATGATATTCACTGTGGGCTTTTCATAGATGGGTTTTATGATATTGAGGTATGTTCCCTCTATCCCTGCACTTTGAAGAGTTTTAATCAGGAAAGGTTGCTATATTTTGTCAGATGCTTTCTCTGCATCGGTTGAGAGGATCATGTTGTTCTTTTATTAACGTGCTCCATCATGTTGATTGATATGCAGATATTGAACCACCCTGAATCCCAGGAAAAAATCCCACCTGGTCATGGTGAATAATCTTTTTAATGTACTGTCAGAGCCTATTGGCTAGAATCTTGTTGAATATTTTGGCATCCATGTTCATCAGGGACATTTCAGATAAATGCCTGGTATCCAAGATCTATAAAGAACTTATCAAACTCAACAACCAAAATATAAATAATCCAGTCAAGAAATGGGCAAAGACATAAACATTTTTCCAAAGAGGACTTCTAGATGGCTAACAGACACATGAAAAAATGTTCAACATCACCAGCCATCAGGGAAATTCAAATCAAAACCACAATGAGATACCACCTTCCACCAGCTAGAATGGCCAAAATTAACAAGACAGGAAACAACAAGTGTTGGCGAGGATGTGGAGAAGGGGGAACCCTCTTATACTGTTGGTGGGAATGCAAGCTGGTAGAGCCATCTGGAAAGCAGTATGGAGATTCCTCGAGATGTTAAAAATCAAGCTATCCTATGACCCAGCAATTGTGCTACTGGATATTTGCCTCAAAGATACAGATGTAGTGAAAACAAGGGGCACATGCACCCCATTCCTTAACCAATTACACATGGCCTGAGTAGAAGATTGGTAGAGTGCCTCTTTACACTTTAGTCTGCCTATCACAATTTGATACCCTTTACTTCCACTGACAAATACCTAACTACAGGGAATTATCTTAACAAGTGACTCTCTAAAACTCAGCCAATCATCACCATTTTTATCACTGCTCTTTCTCTACTACCCTCACTCTACATGGGCAGTTGAATGGAGTAGAACTGGGTCTTTTTTTTAATGGCATATGACATATATTAAGTCATCAATGTATGTTTCTGGATAAATAACCTAAAGAAGCATTATTTTTCATATACAGTGGGCATAAAAGGTACTTCAATTGGTAAAGCAAAATTTTCATATGTGATAGTTTTCCATCCTTAACAGCTGAGGAAAAGAATACAAATTGTGGCAAAATTTTTGCATTAGGAAATTTGAAAAACTACATTGAGATACTTGTGATACTTAACTTTGAATTGCTATATATGATTAATATATAGTATTCTATTTACATTCACCGATGAAATCTGAATTTATTATAACAGTTGCAAGGAGCTGCTACATAATAGCATCTGAATACTGGACTCTTTTTAAAATATATATTATTTAACTAAATTGCAACAGGTATTAGAAGACAAGATAAAATATATATAATGATATTAGGTCATTGCCTATCCATTAAAAATATATTAAAACTTTTATAGAAAGCCTAACAGATAATGGTTATATAATTCAAAAGAGAACTGTGTTTACTGTTATGTTTCAGCCTTTTGTGAAACAACAGATGAAGCACATACTTTCCCATATAACTCTGTCATGATTAAGCATTCACATCCTAAATTACATGAAGACCTTTTTACTGTAAGGGATCTCCTTATTATAAAAAGTAACTTTATATTTGCAGTCATTCTATCATTACTAAATAATCCTATGGTGAGAAAATTAGTTTTTTTTTCTTTTTATAAGGTCATAGATTGCAAACTTATTACTGATATATGCAGTTATTATATATTATACATATCCTTATATATATTAAACATATATATTAAAATTAGTATGTATAAGAATTTGCCTTGAAATTTTACTTAGAATTAAGTTATTAATATTTCAGCTTATTTAAGTATATATTTTTTACTAGATATAAAAAAATTAAGATGTATTGTAATTCTTTTATTCCCCAGGGATCAATTGACTACTGTAAAAAAGAGCATTTCCAGCTTTGCTATTAATAATCAGAAAACATGAGTTACCTTAAATTACTAATCCAAACAAGTAAACCACAACCTCTTATTTTCTTTCTAAGTACCCAATAACTATATGAATTTAGGTATATGGTTGCACATTTATCTTGGTGCTTCAGTCCACAAGATCAAGTCCCAAATTAACACTTGACAAATGCTGACATAGCAAGTAAGAGGAATGACTTCCTGTTAAAGGTGCTCACATTCTGCAAGGAAAGTAAAAACAAGGTCTTATTGTGTGGCCCTTGGATAATATCCAGATAAAACTCTTCTGGCCTTTTTCAAAAACAATGAGAATAATTTTTCTTAATCCAACTGTTTAAAAATCCAATCATTTGTATGAACCATATATAACNCTTATTGTGTGGCCCTTGGATAATATCCAGATAAAACTCTTCTGGCCTTTTTCAAAAACAATGAGAATAATTCCATCTTACATGAACCGTGATAATTTTTCTTAATCCAACTGTTTAAAAATCCAATCATTTGTATGAACCATATATAACTATGTATTAGCTATAATATTAGCCAAAGAAATTACTAATTACTCAGTTCCCAATTTATAATATAGCCTCAATGCTCTTTAACTATGTATTTAATGTTCTTGTAGTTAAAAATCTTTCTAAAATGCACTACTTTGCTCTTCTACCTTGGGAACGAAGAATTTTACATTACTACAGTGTTCTTGTAATAGTTATAGTATCTAGAGTGTTGAGTGACAGCATTGCCAGGGCCAGAAACTGTAAATATTTTGTAAATATAGATGATGTAGAGAATTGGTTTAAATGTATATCATGGAAGCTTTGTTTTTAGCTAAGTTCCTCATTGTGTGTGTGTATGTGAATGTGTCGTTTGCTTTTTTCCTTCTTAAAGGAGAGTTTAACAAATTTTCTTAATCAAATCATGGCAATTAGGTAGGTCTTAGTCAATTGATGGTTTGTTCTTTGGGAAACATACCCTTTATTACTTTTATACAATAAAAGAAAAGTAATTCTTGAAATAAATTCTGGCTAAAAACTAAAATGTCTCCTAGTCCCATTTTCCAGGAATACTGGAAATAACCCATTTAATCATCATTTCAAGATACAGAAAAGTGTCTATGCTTTATTTTGCTTTCACAACAGCATTTCCAAAGGTAATTAGCATTTTCATAAGCAAAAGATACTAGTATGGAAAGAGCATGGACTTTGAAATCTGAAAGCCCTAGATTTGAGTGCTGTTTGCTCAAATGGCAAGCTCCTTGGCTTTGCCAAATTTACTTAATTTTTAAACTGGGTTATTTTGTTGCCAAATCGAGATTATAACATTAAGACTAGGATTGTTGGGACAATTAAATTAGGTAAACTTCTTAAACTACCAGGCAAGTTCCTGGAACACAGTATGCTTTCAAAAAATATAAGTTCCCTAACCTCACCCATGTATTATAATAGGTCTTTTCCCATGACTGGCTGTATGGCTAAAATTGTCCTGATAAAAGTAATATGTGTAATAGGTGAAATAATACTAGTTATGTAAAAAACCCCACAATTCTAAGATAATAAACTTTAGTAAACATTCTTTTAAGTTCTCATATCTCAATACGAGAGATTCTGGATTCGGTTAATGTGGGCAAGGACCTGAAAATTAACGCTTCCAATCTTAGGTGATTCTGCTGCTGGTTGCCTGAGAAGTCAGATTTTGAAAAACACTGCTAAAAGTTGACCTACTCACAGCAGGAAACACCCACATACTTAGTAAAATAAATAAAAGAAAAAATTAACAATTTTCCATTATTATTAGTAGTAGTATACAAAATACCAATCAATAAAAATGTGTTTAATAAATTTTGCATATTAGAGTTTTGAGTGAAGATAGCCAGATAAACAATATAAAAATTCATGTCTAAGTAAGGGGAAAAGGAATATCAATTCTCCTGGAGTTGAACCAGGAAGACTTATTAAGGAAGTGACAGAGGAATTCAAGTTATGAGAAGGTTTCACTGCGCATAAACCTATCATAGACCTCAGATTCTAGGATGCTGAATCTCATTCACTCTTTGAGCAAATGACATGCCATTGAGAGTAAAATGGAGTAGAGATAATCTTTTACTTCTCTGCCTAACACAGAAACCCCCCTGCAGTAATGATATTAGTAATGAGGTTTATTATTATCATATATTTATACTGTTGACATACTTTATTGAATTGAGGATTTCTATTTAAGTATATGTCTGCTCTTCTACTGAGAATGACTTCTTTTCCAAATTATACTTAATACCTTATCTTCTCTTTCTGGAGGAGAATATGGATTATTTTTATGGCATTGGACAACAAACTGGGCTAAAGCGTGAGTGAATTTGGGATATTTTTAGTTTGGAGAAGCAACAATTGAAATAAACCAGTGTAGATTTGTATACATATGAGATGGTTCACTTTCTTTCTAAAGGTAATTTGTTATTTATAATGGTACAATCATCTGTTTAACAATTTTCCTAATGCTGTTCTGTGAAATGCATAATGAAAACAAAAGATAATGCATATAGAATTATCTAGTCTTCTATATTATAATGCAAAATAAAATGAAAATAACCAATATTAGTAGTAACTGATGTTTCAAACAGCATGTTTAAGATCTTAAAAATTACTTTGATATCACCTTATAAGTAATAAACACAAAGTTTATTAAAACCTTTTAAATTAAAAATTAGGTTGTCAGTTGCTAACCACACTAAACATATATTTAGAAATTCTTTCCACACTACACAGTCAGGATTATAATTAGCTCAATTTTATTCTCTACATTCTCAATATATACTTGAGTATTGATCAAAAGATAATTTGCCTATTACCATGAATTAGTCTATATTTAAGAAATTTCATCACAATCAGAGCTTCTCAGAAATAGTGTACATTAGTGCCTAAGAGTCATATGGTAGAAATATGCTTCAAAATTAGTTTATAACGAAGTATTTCTGATAAAGAAAAACCGATGTAAAGAATTTGTATCTTTCAATCCTAAATATGTAAAAATTATTGTTTTCCATGCATAAAAAATAAAATGTATGCTCACATATTTAAAACATACTTATTAACAATGGTCATTTATATTTTCCACTTCTTCACTCAAAGAGATACAAAATCCTATAGCCCAGACAAAAGCTAAAAATGTCAAAATACTGAAAAGGTTTTTTAAGTGAATTCAAAATAAAAAATATTTCTTTGATTATATAGCGATCACAGGGAGTTCTGTTTTTAAATAAATAAGGTGATTATGCCTTCAGAGGTTAAGTATTAAGTATGGACATTAGAAAATTAAAAAGAAAGTATTCAACTTGCAAAATGTTCTACTTACAGCAAGTTTTTTTTTTTAGTATTTACATTTATTATACACTGAGTTACTACCCTCAAAATTTTAGCCTCAAGTTTAATATATAGTAAGTATTTAGATGATTAATGGCATTAGGTGAAGAGGGTATATATAATTTATAAAACTATGTAATTTGAAAGCCTGTGAACCCATAATGAACTGTATTCTTGAGATTGTAAAGGGATAATGATAGAAGAGGATTTTTTAAATATTTGTAATTATTTTATAAATACAGTTTGTTTTATCATCTTTGTATAAAGATGATAATACAGTACTTTTTTATTACTATAGCTTTATTTTTATTTATTCTTTAAATTCAATTAATATATTGTGTATTAGTTTCAGAGGTAGAGTTCAGTGATTTATCAGTTTTACATAATACCCAAAGCTCATTACATTATGCGCCCTCCTTAATGTCCATCACACAGTTACATTATCGCCCCCCCCCCAGCAACCCTCTGTTTGTTTCCCATGATTAAGAGTCTCCTATGGTTTGTCTCCCTCTCTGATTTTGTCTTGTTTTATTTTTCCCACACTTCCCCTATGATCCTCTGTTTTGTTTCTTAAATTCCACATATGACTGAGATCATATGATAACTGTCTTTCTCTGATTTATTAGCTTAGCATAATACCTTCCATCCACGTTATTGCAAATGGCAAAAATTCATTTTTTTGATGGATGAGTAGTATTCCAGTGTGTGTGTGTGTGTGTGTGTATACACACAAACCACATCTTCTTTATCCATTCACCTATCTGTGGACATCTGGGCTCTTTCCATAGTTTGGCTATTACTGCAATAAACATTGGGGTGCAAGTGCCCCTTCAGATCACTACATTTGTATCTTTGGGGTAAGTACCTAGTAGTGCAATTGCTGTGTTGTAGTGTAGCTATGTTTTCAGCTTCTTGAGGAACCTCCATACTATTTTCCAGAGTGGCCGTATCAGCTTGCATTCCCACCAAGAGTGTAACATACCCTGTGTCTTTTCATTGAGGGCATTTAGCTCATTTACATTCAGAGTAACTATTGAAAGATATTAATTTAGTGCCATTGTATTACCTGTAATGTCACTGCTTCTGTTTATTGTCTCTGTTCCTTTCTGGTCTATGTTACTTTTAGGTTCTCTCTTTGCTTAAAGGATCCCCTTTAATATTTCTTGCAGGGCTGGTTTAGTGATTACAAATTTTTTTAGTTTCTCTTTGTCCTGGAAGTTCTTTATCTCTCTTCTGTTTTGAAAGACAAACTTGCTGGATAAAATATTCTTGGCTGCATATTTTGCTCATTGAGCACCCTGAATATATCATGCCAGCCCTTTCTGTCATGCCAGGTCTCTGTGGATAGGTCTGCTGCCAGTCTAAAGTTTCTCCCCTTGTAGGTGACAGACCTCTTGTCCTGAGCTGCTTTCAGGATTTTCTCTTTGTCTCTGAGATTTTCAAGCTTCCCTATTATATGTCAGGGTGTTGACCTATTTTTATGGATTTTGAGGGCATTCTCTGTACCTCTTGGACTTGAATGCCTCTTTCTTTCCCCAGATCAGGGAGTTCCCTGCTACAATTTTCTCCAATATACCTTTTGTTACCCTTTCTCTGTTTCCTCTTATTCTGGGATCCGAATTATTCTAATACTATTTAGCTTTATGGTATCACTTATCTTCTAATTCTCCCCTCATGATCCAGTAGTAGTTTATCTCTCTTTTTCTCAACTTTATTCTCCACCATTTTGTCTTCTATATCACTAATTCTCTCTTCTGCCTCATTTATCCTAGCACCTGGAAACTCTATTTTTTATTGCATCTCATTAACAGCCTTTTTTATTGCAACTTGATTAGATTTTAGTTCTTTTATTTCTCCAGAAAGGGATTGTCTCGTGTCTTCTGTGTTTTATTCAAGCCCAGCTAGTATCTTTATAATCATTATTCTGAACTCTAGTTCTGACATCTTGTGTCCATACTAATTAGGTCCCTGGAAGTCAGTACTACCTCTTATTCTCTTTTTTGAGGTGAGTTTTTCATCTTGTCATTCTGTACAGAGAAGAATAGATGAACAAGAGAACAAAATACTAAAATGGTAACAATGACCCCAAAGAAAAATACACTGAAACCAGAAAGAGACAGAGAGAGAGAGAGATTGTAATCAGATGAATAGAAGACAACAATACACTGGATTCCTTGTGTATTTTGGTCTGTTAAGAAACAGACCCCAAAATTGTAAAGAAAGAAAAACTTATATACATATAAGAATAAAATTAAATACAAGGAAAAGATAGAATGTAATTGTAAAAATGAAAATTAAAAAAAAAACTTAAAAAAAAAAAAAGAAATTGGTTGAAAGGCAAAGGGGGGAGAGTTGAAAAACTAAAGAATCAAGAGAAAAAAACCATGAATTTTATATGTTGTTTTCCCCTAGCACAGGAGTGTGGGAGTTCTGTATGATCAGTAAACTTGGTCTCAGCTGGATGTTCTTGCTGATCTTCTAGGACTGGGGCCTTTTGCTCTGATTCACAGTTGTCTTTGCCCTAGGTGGAATTGCGCCGCCCTTGCCAGGGGGCCAGGCTAAGTAAGGGGCTTCAGATTGCTCTATGTGGTTTTGTTCCATGAAGGCTTTCTGCACTTCTTTAGAGGGTAAGAATGAAAATGGCAGACTCCCAATCTCCAGCCCCAGAGCCAAAAACTCTCGCCACCTCCCACCTCTGTGTGTCCTCAGGGAAAAGCAGTCAATCACTCCTGTCTCCCTGATCTCAGTCCACACTCCATAATCTCCTAGACTGTGACTAAGCATTTCTATCTCTGACATGTGACCCCATTTTGAGTCTCCAAACTGTACAGACTGCTGTGTTGTGCACAGGCGCTCCTTTTGGAGGAAGGAGGGGCATATCACCATGGTTCTGCTGTTTGCTGAGCCCCTGCTCTGAGAACATTCTCCTGATCGTGCTGCAGTTTGTGGTTTATGGCAACACTGAGCTGAAAGCCCACCCCTGGGCTCTCTGATTATAGTCAACTTCCCCTCTCCAATGCCTGGGTACTCTGCTATATGCAGGCACCCCCATTCATTCTGTGACCCCAGGGATCCTGAGACCACACTGTCCTCCCTAGGATTCCATCCCAGTTTGCCACCTGAGTGCCTTTCAGGTGGGGAAGTCCTCACTAGAGCAGACTTCTAAAGGTTCTGATTTTGTGTTCTGCTGCTACATCACTTTCCAGTAGCCAGCTTATGCAGGCTGCCTCCCCCACAGTTTATTTTCCTATATACTGCCATGGATTCATTTCTCCGCATCTCCTACCTTATAGAAAGTGGTCACTTTTCTATTTGTAGAATTGCAGCCATTCTTCTCTTAGATCTCCAGTTGAGTTCACAGGTGTTCAGAATGATTTGAGAGCTATCTAGCTGAAATCCAGGGACCAGACAAAAGTAAGGTCTCCTACTCCTCTGCCATCTTGGAAAAACTCTATTTCTTTTTGACAGCTCTTATTACAAATGGGATTTTGGAGAGTCTACTAGTACTCTTTAAAATAAATGCCATTGGGGATAATAACAATGATAACAGTTATATGAACCTTGTATTAAGGGTTCACTGAAAGGCCATGTGTTAAATGATTTATAGATATAAGTATCATCAATATGTCATGATACATGATAAGTCATTTTGTAGACAAGAGAATCAAGTCTCAATGAGGTTAATTAACTTGCTCAAATTCACCCATATATCTTGGATTTTTTTAATCCAGATCTGCTGACTTCAAAATTATTTAATCACTACACTCTACTGGGTCCCACATGCTGACGTTTCTTTAAGTAAATTCAGGTATATCATCAAAAAAATAAATTCATTAAAAAGTTATTGTTGACTCTCACCTGATAATGCTGTATTTTAAGTGCAAACTGACCTGGTACTTTCTGATTCTAATATCTGAATGTTGTAGTTTACCTACCGCCTCTATATTCAATTTAACATTGGAGGGTGCACTTAGCCAGAATCCAGGTGCTAGGATTAGAGATGTCCTTCAGTGAACAACATTATTAAAGGTTTGCGTTCATAAATGTAAATTGGCCAGCTACAGAAGGTTCTTCCCAGGTGAATTGACCCAGGTCTAGTTTTTCAGTATCTATTTGGAAGTGGTTGCTTAGAAAATCAAATCAAACTCACAGATAATGAAACATAGTCTCACTTAACTTATTTGCGATTATCCAGTCTTATATGTGATTGTAAAATTCTTTGCTTCCAGTGAAGATAGCGAGTAGTTTTTCAATGTATTGTTATTTTTGGAAGTTCTATGGGGGTGTACTTTACATACAATACATTGCAAGTGTTTAAAATGTACAATTTGATAAGTTTTAGCATATGTTTATATCTGTGAAACCATCACCACAATCAAGATAATGATCACATCCATATTCCCCAAAATTTAATCATTTCCTTTGTAATCCCTCCTTCTCTGATATTTATATCCCAATCCTCCACATTCCTAAATATCTGCTGATCTGCTTTGTGTACTGTAGACTAGTTTGCATTTTCTCGTGTTTTATATAAGTAGACAATTACAGCATATTTTCCTTTTTTTTTTTTTTTTTTTTTGGTCTAGTTTCTTCCATGCAGTGGAATGGCTTTAAGATTCATTCTTGTTGTTGTGTATATTTTTATTCCCCAGTCGTATTACACTGTGTGGATATACCACAATTTGCTATCTATCTGTTCACCTATTGATGAACACTGGGATGGTTTCCAGTTTGAGGTTATATTTAATAAAGCTGTTATTAACATTTGTGTACAAATCTTTTTATGGATGCATTCTTTCTTTTCTTCTGGTAAATGCCTAAAAATAGAATGGCTGATCCTATGGTAGGCGTGTGTTTTAGAGAAACAGCTTATCTTTTTCATAGTGTTGCATTTTACATTCCCAATGGCAATAATACTTTCAGATCTTAAATTTTAGCCATTTTTTTATCATTGTTCAGTCACCTTTCATTGGTTTTAATTGCATATCCTTTATAACTAATGAAGTTGAGCATTATTTCTGTGCTTACATGTCATCCATATATCTATTTGGGTGAAGCATTAGTTCAAAAGTTCTGCCAACTTTAATCGGGTTGCCTGTTTTCTTATTCAATTTCTAGATCTTTATGTGTTCTAGATATATGCATTGTGTATATTTCCTCCCACTATATAACTTGTTCTTTCATTCTCTAATAGTGTTTGTCAGGCAGCAAAAGTTTCTAATTTGTGTGCTATCCAAACTTTTTCAATGGATTCTGCTTTGGGGATCTTATCCAAATTTTTCCCTAACTCAGGGTCACAAATATATCTCCTTTCTTTTCTTCAAAACTTTATAGTTTAGGTTATACCTATGGCACATTTTGAGATGTGTATGTACAGTGTTATGAGGTACAAATCAAAGTTTATTTTTTTCTATGTGGATATCCAGTTGTTTCACTGCCATTTGTTGAAAAGACTGTCATTTTTCCGTTGAATTGCCTTTGTATTTTTGTCAAAAATCAGTTGCCCTCATGTGTATTATTTCTGTACTCTATTTTAGATCTCTTTTTGCCTACCTGATAGCTATAACATACTGTCTTGAATAATGTATTTTTATAATATTTTTTATTCAGGTAATGTTAGCCCTTCAAATTTGTTCTTTTTTTAGTTGTGAGTATTCTCTTACCCTTGCATTTACACATTAATTTTAAAATAAGTGTGACAGTTTCTATATAAACATTTGGCTGTTTTTTATTGTATTTGCATTAATTTCAAAGATAAATTTGAGAAAAATTAACAACTTGAAATTATTGAGTCTTCCAGCCTCTTAACAAGGTATATGACGCTATTTATATCACTTCTAATTTATCTGAGCAGAGTTGTTTCTGTATGCAGGTCTTACACATCTTCTATCAGATTCACCTGATTGTTTCACATTTTTGAATGTGAAAAATGGTATATTTAATTAAAATGTTAAATTGTTCATTGCCAATACATGGAAATATAATTGATACTTGCATATTGATGTTATCTTTCAATGTTGCTAAGCTCAGTAATTGCTAGTGGCTTTTTGTAGATTCCATTGGACTTTCTACAAAGATGATGTTATCCGTAAATAAAGGCAATTGTACTTTGTTCTTCGCAATCTGATGTCTTTAGTTTTTTCTTACCATGTGCACTGGCTGGGATTTCCTGTACAGTGCTTAATATAAATGGTTAGAGTGAACATCCATTTGCATTTGGTAGTGTTATTCCTGAACTTAAGGCTAAAGCATTCCATCTTTCTCATTAAATAAGATGTTAGTTGTAGCTTTTTTATAGTTGCACCTTTTTTTTTAAAAAAANGTGTCTGTTTTTGTGCCAGTACCATGCTGTCTTTGTGATCACAGCTTTGTAGTACAGCTCGAAATCCGGCATTGTGATGCCCCCAGCTTTGTTTTTCCTTTTCAACAATTCCTTGGTGATTCGGGGCCTTTCCTGGTTCCACACAAATTTAAGGACTATTTGTTCCAGTTATTTGAAAAATGTCATTGGTATTTTGATCGGGATAGCATTGAAAGTGTAGATTGCTCTGGGTAGCATGGACATTTTAACTATGTTAATTCTTCTGATCCATGAGCATGGAATATTTTTCCATCTTTTTGTGTCTTCTTCGGTGACTTTCAAGAGTGATTTGTAGTTTCTGGAATATAGATTCTTTACGTCTCTGGTTAAGTTAATTCCAAGGTAACGTATGGATTTTGGTGCTATTGTAAGTGGGATGGATTCGCAAATTTCTCTTTCTTCAGTCTCATTATTCGTGTATAGAGATGCAACTGATTTCTGAGCATTGATTTTTATATCCCGCCACATTACTGAATTGCTCTGTAACTTCTAGTAGTTTGGGAGTGAATTCTTTTGGGTTTTCCATGTAGAGTATCATGTCATCCACGAAGAGAGACAGTTTGACTTCTTCTTTGCCGATTTGGATACATTTTATCCCTTTTTGTTGTCTGATTGCTGTTACAAGGACTTCTAGTACTACGTTGAATAATAGTGGCGAGAGTGGGCATCCTTGTCGTCTTCCTGATCTTAAGGGAAAGGCTTCCAGCTTTTCCCCATTGAGAATGATATTTGCTGTAGGCATTTCATATATGGTTTTTATGAGATTGAGAAATGTACCCTCTATCCCTACACTCTGAAGGGTTTTAATCAGGAAAGGATGCTGTATTTTGTCAAATGCTTTTTCTGCATCTATTGAGAGCATCATGTGGTTCCTGAGTCTTTTCTTGTTAATATGATGTATCACGCTGGTCAATTTGTGAATGTTGAACCACGCTTGCATCCCAGGGATGAATCCCACTTGGTCATGATGGATAATCCTTTTAATGTACTGTTGGATTCTATCAGCAAGGATTTTGTTGAGGATTTTGGCATCCATATTCATTAGGGAAATCAGTCTGTAATTCTCCTTTTTGATGTGGTCTTTGCCTGGTTTGGGGATCAAGGTAATATTGGCTTCCTAGAATGAGTTTGGTAGTTTTCCTTCTGTTTCTATTTTTTGAAATAGCTTTAGGAGAATAGGTATTATTTCTTCTTTGAATGTTTGGTAGAATTCCCCGGGAAAACCATTGGGCCCTGCCGTTTTTTTTTTTTTTTTGGATGGTTTTTAATCACTGCATCAATCTCTTCATAATTAATTGGTCTCTTTAAAAAATCAAGTTCTTCCTGTTTCAGTCTTGGTAGTTTATAGGTTTCCAGGAAGGCCTCCATCTCTTCCAAATTGCTTAATTTATTCACATTAAGCTGTTGATAAAAGTTTCTAATAATCCTCCGAATTTCATTGGTGTTGATTGTGACCTCTCCCTTTTCATTCATAATTTTATTAATTTGGGTCCTTTCTCTATTCTTTTGGATAAGTCTTGCCATTGGTTTGTCAATTTTATTAATCTTTCAAAGAACCAGCTTCTAGTTCTGTTGATCTGCTCTACTGTGCTCCTGGTTTCTGATTCATTGATCTCTGCTCTAATCTTGATCAACTGCTTTCTCGTGCGTGGATTAGGCCTGTCCCTCTGTTGCTGTTCCAGCTTCTTGAGGTGAGAATATAAAAACTGCACTTTAGAATATTCTATTCTTTTGAGTGAGGCTTGTATGGCTATGTATTTTCCCCTTAGGACTGCCTTTGCAGTGTCCCATAGGTTTTGGACTGTTGTGTTTTCATTCTCGTTGGTCTCCATAAATTGTTTAAATTGATTTTGATTTCCTGGTTTATCAAATCATTGAGACCTGTTTTGTGGCCCAGAATATGGTCTATTCTTGAGAATGTTCCATGGGCATTAGAATAGAATGAGTATTCTTTGGTTCTGCGGTGTAGTGTTCTATATATATCTCTGAGGTCCAACTCGTTGAGTATGGCATTCAAAGCTCTTGTTTCTTTGTTGATTTTCTGCTTAGGTGATCTATCTATTGCTGATAGTGGACTGTTGAGGTCCCCTACTATTAACGTATTTTTATCTATATGTCTCTTTATTCTGGTTAAGAGTTGGCTTGTGTATCTTGCTGCCCCCCTCTTGGGGGCATAGATATTTATAATTGTCCTATACACTTCTTGGATACATCCTTTAAGAATAATATAGTGCCCTTCTGTATCTCTAACTATAGTCGTTAGTTTAAAATCCTTTCTGTCTGATATGAGAATTGCTACCCCAGCTTTCTTTTGAGGTCCACTGGCATGAAAGATGGTATTCCATCCCTTTACTTTCAGTCTGGATATATCTTTAGGTTCAAAACGAGTCTCTTGTAGACAGCAAATGGATGGGTCATGTCCTTTTATCCAATCTGCAACCCTGTGGTGCTTTATGGGAGCATTTAGGCCATTTTCATTGAGACTGATTATTGAGAGATATGATTTTGATGATGCCATGTTGCCTGTAAATTCTTTGTTTCTATCGATTGTGACTTTCTGTTCTATATCACTCTTGAGGCCTTTTTTACTTTTATAGAACCCCCCCCCCCTTAATATCTCCTGTAGGGCTGGTTTCATGGTTACGAAATAGGTCAATGACTGGTGATTCTGGAAGGTCTTTATCTCTCTATCAATTCTGAATGACAGCCTTGCTGGATAAAAGATCTTTGGCTGCATGTTTTTCTCTGAAAGAGCTTTAAAACTGCCCCCCCAACCCTTTCTCTCATTCCAGGTCTGTGTAGACAGGTCTGATGTAATTCTGATACCCTTGCCTTGGTACATGAGAAATTTCTTTGCCCTGGCTGCTTTCAATGCTATATCCTTGGATCTAATATTTGTGAATTGCACTATGACGTGACGTGGCGTAGGTTTGTCATGGTTGAGCTTGGGAGGGGTCCTCTCGGCCTCTTGGACACGAATGCTTGTTTCCTTTGCTAGTTTAGGGAAGTTTTCAGCTACACTTCGTTCAAATATCTCTTCTAGACCTTTGTTTTTTTCCTCCCCCTCGGGGATGCTGATGATTCTGACGATTCTGACATTGGAACATTTCATTGAGTCAGTAATCTCCTGTAACCTACATTCTTGAGATTGGATTTTTTTGAGCCAAGTTTCTATTTTAGCTTTGTCTTCTACTAACCCATCCTCCAATTTGCTGATTCGTTCTTCTGTCTCATTCACCCTGGCCGTCAGAGGATACAGTTTTGACTGCATTTGGTTCATAGAATTTTTAATTTCTGCCAGATTTGCTTTCATTTCTGCCCTTAGAGATTCTATATTCTCAGTAACATTTTCGTTAATACCTTTTTCAAGTCTACACATCATCTTGACCATTGTTACTCTGAATTCCATTTCTGATAATTTGGTTATATCCATATCCATTAGTTCTGTGCCAGAGGCCATAGACTCATTGTCTTTTCTTTGCTGGGGTGGATTTCTCCTTCTTGTCGTTCTGATGAGGAGAGGTTGTGGCATTGCCCAGAGCCCAAATCATTGACTGGGACCCAATCAGTGTGCACTTGTTTTATAGGGACCTTAGGGATGTGGGCTTCTTGATTTTTCAGCCTGCCTTCTGGGGGAGGGGTCTGCCATGCCGATACTCAGGCAACCCTGTTTGGTTGAATCTCCGTGTCCCCCGTGAGGGATGGGGATGGGCACACTGTGAGCCGGTATTTCTAGGCTTTTGATCTCTGGCGGCTTTCCCTGGCGGTTTGCTGTGCCTCTTCTGATAGTCAGAGCAACAGTGGCCGAATCTCAGCCTCTGTCTCAGAACAGAGGGATCGCGGACCATTCTCCACTGATGTTCTGGCCATTTTAACTCTTTCTGTTGGTGCTGCTCAACCCTGCAGTGTCCTGAGATGTGCACCCCACACCCAGCATCCCAGCCTTCACTTCCAGGGCCAGAGCGTCTCTATCCTTTGTGTTTCTAACACCGCCAGCTGCCCTTGAGTGCGCTCCCGGACCTCCTGGTCTCAGTCTGGTTCCAGTGAGCACACCAGAGTTCTGTGAAAAGTCTGGTGCCATGTGCTCCCTGGCTCACAGTCTCAGTCTGTTCTCTCGCAGGTGCCGGTCTGCAAGTCCGCCCACTCCCCATGCAGGTGGCTACCGCTTCCCGGCGCCTGAGCGCGGCGGCTCCCTCCCCCTTCCATTTATCTTCCAATATCTGTGTGCGGTGTCATGGTTCCCCACTTCGTACCTCAATACGTAATGCTGGAGATGTTCATTTGTAGAGATCCAGATGTATCTTCCTGCGTCTCAGGCTGATTCCGTGGATGTTCAGGCTGGTCTGGTACCTATCCAGCTCGACTCAGGGGACCAGCTGAAAAAGGGGACCCCTACTCCTCCACCATCTCAACTCCTCCCTCTACTCATTTGTTGTAGTTGTTTTTCTCTTATTTGTTTTTCCCTCATCAGTGTGTCTAGAAGTATATCAAATTTTACTGATTTTCTTACCCATATATTGACTTCATTTATTTTCTATTCTCCATTTCTTATTCATTGACTTCAGCTCTGATTTTTACTTCCTGCCACTTAATTTGGGCTAATATTCTCTTCTAGTTTGTAAGGTGGAAACAAAGGTTGTTACTTCGAGAGCTTTATTTTTTACTAGTATAGATTCTTAATGCAATAAATTTTCTCTTAAGTGTTAGTAGCATCCCAAAAATTTTGGTACATTGTTTACATTTTCATTTAGTTTAAAAACCTTTTAATATCCTTTGGTACCTGTTTTGATCCATGATTTATGTAAAAGTGTGTTATATGGTTTTGAAATATTCAGTGATTTTTATATAGCTCTGTGTTATTTCTACTGTAATTCCACTGAAGTCAGAGAAAATCTTTGAATATTACGAGTGCTTTGAAATTATTGAGCATTTTCACGTCGATAATACATCCTGCCTTTAAAAATGTTTTATGTGTACTTAGAAGGACTATGTCCTCCATAGTTGTTTGAGTTGGGTACTCTAAACTCTTAATTACTTTGCTTCATAATATTTCAGGTATTTTGCTCTTTTTTTCAGGTTTTAAAGTTTTAATTCCACTATTGTTAACATACACTGTTATATTAGTTTTAGGTGTGCAATATAGTGATCCAACAGTTCTATACATTACTCAGTGCTCACGTTAAGTGTACTCTTTAATTCCCGTCATTTCACCCATCTCCCCACCCAGCTCATCTCTGGTAACCTTGTTTGTTCTCTATAGTTAAGAGTGTGTTTCTTAGTTTGTCTCTTTTTTTACCCCTTTGTCATTTATTTTGTTTCTTAAATTACACATATGAGTGAAATCGTACAGTATTTGTCATTCTCTGACTTATTTCGCTTAGCATAAAACTCTCTAGCTCTATCCATGTCATTGCAAATTGTAAGATTTCATTCTATTTTCTGGCTGAATGATACTCCATATACACACGCACATGCATGCACACACACACACACATAAGCCATTTCTTCTTTACTATTTATCAATAGACCCTACACACTTAGGCTGCTTCTGTATCTTGACTATTATAAATGCTGCAATTTAACATAGGGGTGCATATATCCTTTTGAATAAGTGTTTTTGTATTCTTAGGGTAAATACCCAGTAGTGTGATTGCTGGATTGTAGGGCAGTTCTATTTTTTAATTGTTTGACAAACCTCTATATTGTTTTCCACAGTGGCTGTACCAGTTTGTATTCACACCAACTGTGCAAAAGAGTCCTTTTTTCCTACATCCTCACCAACACCTGTTGTTTCTTGTGTTGTTGATTTTAGCCATTCTGACAGGTATGAGTTGATAACTCATTATAGTTTTGATTTGCATTTCCCTGATGATGAGTGATATTGAACATGTTTTCATGTGTCTGTTGGCCGTCTGTATTTCATCGTTGGAGAAATAACTGTTCATGTCTTCTGCTCATTTTTAAATTCGATCACTTGTTTTTTAGGTGTTGAATTATGTCATTTCTTTATATATTTTGGATACTAACCCTTTATCACCTATGTCATTTGTGAATATCTTCTCCCATTCTGGACGTTGCCTTTTAGTCTTATTGATTGGTTCCTTCACTATGCAGAAGCTTTTATTTTGATGTAGCCCTGATAGTTTATTTTTACTTTTATTTCCTTTGCTTCAGGATACTTCCTGAGAAAAATGTTGCTATGGCCAATGTTGGAGAGATTACTGCCTATCTTCTCTTCAAGATTTTTATGGTTTCATGTCTCACATTTAGGTCTGTAATGCATTTTTGTTTATTTTTGTGTATGGTGAAAGAAAGTGATCAATTTCATTCTTTTGCATGTAGCTGACCAGTTTTCCCAACACCATTTTTTAAAAAAGGTTGTATTTATTTATTTGAGAGACAGAGAACAAGCAAAGGGGGGAGGCAGAGCATGAGGGAGAAGCAGGCTCCCCATTGGGAGTCCAGTGAAGGGCTCAATCCCAGGACTCTGAGATCATGACCTGAGCCAAAGGCAGACATTTAACTGACCCACCCAGTCGACCCTCCCAACACCATTTATTAAAGAGATGTTCTTTTTCCCATTATATATTCATTCCTGCTTCATTGTAGATTAATTGACCATAAATTGTGGATTTATTTCTGGGTTTTCCATTCTGTTCTATTGATCTATGTCTCTATTTTTATGCCAGTATGATATGGTTTTGATCACTACAGCTTTGTTTTATAACTTGAAATCTGAAATTGTGCTGGCTCTAGTTTTATTTTTCTTTTTCAAAATTGTTTTGGCTATTCAGAGTCTTTTGTTGTTCCATACAAATTTTAGGATTGTTTATTATAGTTCTGTAAAAGAAAAAAATGCTGTCGATATTTTGATAGTGATTGCATTAAATCTGCAGATTGCTTTGTGTAATAGAAACATTTTAACAATATTTGTTCTTCCAACCCATGAGCATAAGATGTCTTTCTATTTCTTTGTGTCATCTTCAGTTTCTTTCAGTGTTTTGTGGTTTTCAGAGTAAACGTCTTTCACCTCCTTGGTTAGGTTTATTCCTAGGTATCTTACTGTTATTGGTGCAGTTGTAAATGGGATGGATTTCTTAATTTCTCTTTCTGCTCCTTCATTAATGCTGTATAAAACTGCAACTTACTTCTGCATCTTGATTTTGTATCTTGTGACTTTACCAAATTCATTTATCAATTCTAGTGGTTTTTGGTGGAGTCTTTAGGGTTTTCTATATAAAATATCATGTAATCTACAAATAGAGTTTTACTTCTTCCTTACCAATTTGGATGCCTTTTTTTCCATTTTGTTGCTGTGGTTAGGACTTCCAGTATTATGTTGAATGAAAGTGGTGAGGGTGGACATCCTTGACTTGTTCTGGACCTTAGGGGGAAAGCTCTCGGGTTTTTCATTTTGTTTTGTTTTGTTTATTTGATTTTACCATTGAGTATGATGTTGGCTGTGGGTTTTTCATACAAGGCCTTTATTATGTTGAGGTATGTTCCCTCTAGACCTGTTCAGTAGAGGGTTTTATCAAGAATAGATTTTGTATTTTGTCAAATGTTTTTTTCTGCATCTATTGAAATGATCATATGGTTTTTATTCTTTCTCTTATTGATGTATCATGTTGATTGATTTGTGAATATGGAACCACCCTTGCATTCTGGGAGTAAATCTCACGTGATTATGGTGTATGTTTTAGTCTTTTGTTTTTTTTTAAATGATGGATTTGGTTTGCTAGTATTTTGTTGAGAATTTTTGCGTCTGTTCACCAGAGATATTGACTTAAATTTCCTTTTATCTTCCTTTTTCCTTCTTTCCTTCCTTCCTTCCTTCCTTCCTTCCTTCCTTCCTTCCTTCCTTCCTTCCTTCCTTCCTCTTTTGTGGTGTCTTTCTATGGTGATACTGGCTTCATAGAATGAGTTTAGAAGTTTTTCCTTCCATTTCAAATTTTTGGAAGAGTTTGAGTAGGTATCAGCTCTTCTTTAAATGGTTGGTAGGATTTTCCTTTGAAGCCATCTGGCCCTGGACTTTTGTTTTTTGGGGGATTTTTAATTATTATTATTGATTCAATTTCATTGCTGGTTATCAGTCTGTTCAAATTTTCTCTTTTTTCCTGCTTCAGTTTTGGTAGGTTATGTGTTTCTAGGAATTTATCCATTTCTCCTAAGTTGTCCACTTTGTTGGTATGTAATTTTTCATAATAATCACTTACAATTGTGTGTATTTCTGTGGTGTAGGTTGTTATTTCTCCTCTTTGTGATTTTGTTTATTTGGGTCCTCTCTGGTTTTTTTGAGGAGTCTGGCTAGAGGCTGATCATTTTTGTGTTTTGTTTTTTATTTTCAAAGAACCATTTCCCAATTTCATTGATCTGTTCTATCATTTATTTTAGTTTCTATATCATTTATATCTGCTCTAATTTTTATTATTTCTTTCCTTCTGCTGATTTTGTGGGGTTTTTTGTTGTTCATTTTCTACTTTGTTTTAGGTGTAAGGCTAGTTTGTTTGAAAATTTTCTTGCTTCTTGAGGTAGGCCTGTATTGCTGTAAACTTCCCTCTTATATTTATTTTTGCTGTTTCCCAAAGATTTTAGATCATTGTATTTGTATTTTCATTTGTTTCCATATAATTTTTTATTTCTTTTTGTGATTTCTTGGTTGATCCATTCATTGTTTAATAGCATGTTATTTAACCTCCATGTATTTGTGCTTCTTCCAGATTTTTTCTTGTGGTTGATTTCTAGTTTCATAATGTTGCGGTCAGAAAAGATGCATGGTACAAAATTGATCTTTTTGCATTTGTTGAGGTTTTATGATCTATTCTGGAGAATGTTCCATGTACACTTATGTGTATTCTGTTTTAGGGTGGAATGTTCTGAATATATCTTTTAAATTCATTTGGTCCAGTGTGTCACTCAAGGCCACAATTTCTTTGTTGATTTTTCTGTTTGGGTGATTTGTCCATTGATGTAAGTGAGGTGTTAAAGTCCCCTACTCATACTGTATTGCTGTCAATTATTTCCTGTATGTTTGTTATTAACTTTATTTTACGTATTTAGGTGCTCCCTAATGTTGGGTGTGTAAATATTTACAGTCATTATATCCTCTTGTCGGGTTATCCCCTTTATTATTATATAGTGCCATCTTTGTCTCTTGTTACAGTCTGTTGTAAAGTCTATTTTGTCTGATATAAGTATTGTTACTCTGGCTTTCTTTTGGCAGCCATTTGAATGATTACTGTTTCTCCATCCCCTCACTTTCAATCTGCGTGTGTCTTAGATAGGAAATGAGTCTCTTGTAGGCAGCATACAGATGGATCTTTTTTTTTTTTTTAAATCCATTCCATCACCATATATCTTTTGACTGGAGCATGTAGTCCATTTACATTCAAAGTTCTAAGTAATTATTGGCAGGTATATTTTTATTACCATTTTATTATTTAGTTTTGGTTGTTTTTGTAGTTTTTCTCGGATCCTTCTCTTGCTCTCTTTGATGGTTGGTGATATTTTTGGATTCTTCCTCTTTATTCTTTGCAAGTATATTACTGGTTTTTGATTTGTGGTTACCATTAGGTTTGTATATAACATCTTCTGCATATAGCAGTCTATGTTAAAATGATGGTCATTTAAGTTTGAATCCATTCTTTACTCTTCTCCCCCCTGTATCTTAGGGATATGGAGTCATATTCTACATCCTTTTAGTTTATTATTCCCTAGCTGATTTTTACAGCAATACTTATTTTTACTGTTTGTGTGTGTGTGTGTGTGTGTGTGTGTTTTCTTCATACTCTTACTTATGTTCTTTCCTTTGAACTCAAAGGGTCCCCTTTAATGTTCCTTGTAGGGCTGGGTTATTGGCCATTAACTCCTTTCATTTTTGTTTGTCTGAAAAACTCTTTATCTTTCCTTGTATTTTGATTGATAACCTTCTTGGATAGTGTAATCTTGGCTGCAGATTTTTCCCTTCCAGCTGTTTGAATTTATCATGCCACTCACTTCTGGTCTGCAAAGATTTTGCTGAAAAATCTGCTCAAAGCCTTAAGAGGTTGCCCTTGTATGTAACTCCTCTTTTTCTCTTGATGCTTTTAAAATTTCTTCATTATCCTTACTTTTTGTCATTTTAATTACTTTATGTCTTGATGTGGACCTCTTTGGGTTTATTTTGGGGGAGGATCTCTATGCCTCCTGGATACAGAAGTTTTCAGTTACTATTTCTTCAAATAAATTTTCTGCCCCCTTTTCTCACTCTTCTTCAGGGATCCCTATAATGAGAATGTTACTATGCTTGACAGAGTCACTGTGTTCCCTAAGACTGTTCTGTTTGCATAGTTTTTTTTTTCTCCCTCTCATTTGTTCAGCTTGGTCACTTTCCATTACTCTATCTTCCAGAATTAATTCATTCCTCAGCTTCATCTAGTCTGCTATTTATTCCGTGAAGTGTATTTTTAAGCACCAGGACTGAGGCAAACATGACTGTAAAGGGCAGATCCACAAAAGCTCAGGGAGTGGGGCTGGTGTAAGCAACTTAGGTAGCAAATGTGGGCACTGTGCTGATATCTGCAGGTAGCCTTGTGTTTATGCTGGGAAATGGGGGGGAAATGGTGAGTACCAGTTCCTGTGTTTCTGGAAGGGTCTCCCTGCAATCCCTGCCTCTCAAGGCTACTCTCTGAGATAATAAATCACTCTCACTCCTGTCTGCCCCTGACATTCTTCAGACTGCCAGTTCATGGTTGTATCTGCAAGGGCTTTTTGTTCTGCTCCCTCTTTAAAGGTGAGAGCTCAGTTAACTTTGCCCTTCTGACTCTCCAACAGCCAAGCCTGCCAATTTTTAAAATTCCAGGCCTTAAGTCCCACTACTAGTAAGAACTCACAAAATTCAACTTTCTCACTTTCAAAGCAAAATGTTATGGGGATTTGTCTTCCATGTTTGGGATCCCAACTTTCAAAGTCCGTTTTTGTCCTTTTCCATGGAACTACCTCTCTCCCCATGGCAGACAGCTAGGGTCTGTTTCACTCGTAAACCACATCTTCAACCCTCCCACCTTCTTCAGTGTGGCCTCTTCTCTACCTTTAATTTAGAGTTTGCTCTGCCAGCCTTTGGATCATTTTCTGGGTTATTTACACTGATGTGTTATCTAGTTGTGTACCTGTGATGAGACTAGCTTTGGTTCTCCTAATCTTTCATTTCCACAGCCTCCTTCTCTCAACTCTGTTTCTTACTGATTTTCTGTTTATACCTTCTAGCAATTGTTGATGGAGGGGTATTGACATCATCAACAAAATTGTATTTTTTTTGTCTATTTTTCTTCTGGTTCTTTCAATTTTTTCTTCACCTATTTTGAATCTGTTATCCAAGTGTATAAATTTTAAAATTTATAAAGCCTCTTGAAGAATTGACCTTTTTATCATTATGAAAACAAACTTCTTATCCCTGGAAATAATTTTTGCTCTGAAATCAACTTTATCTTATTTTAATGTAGCCATTTCAGCTTCCTATTAACTTTTATTAGCATCATATATCTTTCCCCAACATTTTACTCTTAACCTTTTTGGTTTTTTTTTGTATCGAACCATGTTTCTCAATAGCAGCAGGTCTTGGTTTTAATCTATACTGACAGTATTTGGCTCTTAATTGATGTATTTAATCCTTTTTAATTAATGTGACCATTCCTAAGGCCAAATTTATCATCTTGCTTTTTTTTTTTTAAGATTTTTTAAATTTATTCTACAGAGATAGAGACAGCCAGCGAGAAAGGGAAAACAAGCAGGGGGAGTGGGAGAGGAAGAAGCAGGCTCACAGCAGAAGAGCCTGATGTGGGGCTCGATCCCACAACGCCGGGATCACGCCCTGAGCCGAAGGCAGACGCTCAACCGCTGTGCCACCCAGGCGCCCCTATCATCTTGCTTTTTAAAAAAATATTTATGCTACCTGCTGTTCTTTTTCTGCCATCTTTTGTAATTTTATGATCGGTTTTGCCTCCTTTGTTGGCTTATTAGCTATTATTATTTGTTACGTTAGTGGCTATGTTAACATCTGTAATGTATATTTTAACTTACCACAATCTACTTTCAAGTTGTATTATCCCATATTACCTAAAGTATAAGCATCTTACAGTATTATAATTGCCATTTTTCTCTTCTAGCTATTATGATATTTTCATATATTTTACTTATTCATGTGTTATAAACTATATAATAAATTATTGCCTCTATAAAGGCAGTTATTTTTAAAAATACATTTAACAAGAGATCATTTATTTACTTATATACTCTGGTCCTCTTTGTTCTTTTGTGTCGATCTCTATTTACTGTCATTTTCTTTCTGCCTGAAAGACATTACCACTTCTTAAAGGGTGGGTTTAATAGTAATGAAGTTTTCAGCTTTTGTGTGTCTGAAAAGATTTTTATTTTATCTTCATTTTTGGAAGTTTTCATTGGGCATAGAGTTCATAGCATAGTTTTTTTTTTTCTTTCTGCTTTTCATTTCTTGAAAAATGTTGCACTGCAATATTCTTCCTTGGATAGTTTCCAGGAAAGATTCTTCTGGCATCTTTATTTTGGTCTTTTGAACATACTTCGGGTATTTTATAATGTTACATTTGTCATATGATTTGGATGATTTGGTTACAATGCACATTGATGTAGTTTTCTTCATGTTGCTTGTGCTCTAAGTTTGCTGAACTTCTTGGATCTGTAGGTTTATAGTTTTCATCAAATTGGGCATAGCCATATTTTCTTCAATTTCTTTCTGTCCTTCTTCTATCCTTTGAGGTCTCCAATTACATACATATTAGGTCTCTAGGCCACTCAGTGTTTTCTTATAGCTGATTAACAATTTTTCTTTTTTTCTTTTTTTCTGTCTTCATTTTCTAAATTCCTAATCCCAATATCTTCCAAGTTCACTACTTTTTCTTTAAAATGTCTAATCTGCCATTAATATTATCTGGTGTATTTTTCATCAGAGACAATATAGTTTTGGATTTTAACTTTGAAGCCTTTAAAACATTTTCTTCATGTCTCTAATTTTTTTTTGACTATATGGAATACAAATTCAGTACTTTTAATGTCATTATCTGCTAATTTTAACATCTAATTTTAACATCTGGTTTAGTTCTGGGTCAGTTTCACTTTGTTGATTTTTCCTCCTCATTATTGGTCAAATTTTCCTAATCTTTGCTTCACTGGCAATCTTTTATTAGATTCTATTTGTTCTACATGGTGAATTTTACCCTAGTCTTTCCTGGATTTGTTTTTTCCCCCTATAGATCGTTATGACTTTTGTTCTGAGATGCAGTAAAATTATCTAAAAACAGTTTATTGTTTTTGATTCTTGCTTTTAAGATTTGGAGGAAGGACCAGAGCTGTGCTTAACCCAGTGCTAATTATTCTCTGTTCTTGAGACAAGTCTTTTTATGTACTTCATCCACTGCTCCATGAATCATGAGATTTCCAAATCTTTCTTCTATTTTAGTTAAGTTTTTTAAATTTTAATTCCAGTAGAGTTAACATACAGTGTTATATTAGTTTCAGTATAGCATGTAGTGATTCAAAAATTCTATACATTACTCAGTGCTCATCAAGATAAGTGTGTCCTTAAATCCCATCACTTATGTCAGCCACCCCCATCACCTCCTCTGTGATAAACATAATTTTGTTCTTTAGAGTTAAGAGTCTATTTCTTGGTTTCTTTCTCATTCTCTCTTCTCTCTCTCTCTCTCTCTCTCTGTCACTTCTGCTCTTTTGTTTAAAGTTCCACATATGAATGAAGTCATATAGTATTTGTCTTTCTCTGACTCACTTATTTTGTTTAGCATTATACTCCATGGCTCCACCCATGTTGTTGAAAATGGCAAGATTTCATTCTATTTTATGGCTGAATAATATTCCACTGTGTGTGTGTGTGTGTGTGTGTTCATCTCTTATTTCAGTGATTCTTCCCAGCCTAATGTGAGTATCCTGTTCCTGGAAATTCTCTCAGGGCAGTAAGTTGGAAAGATAATAATATTCACCTTATTACTTTTCTCCTCTCCATGATCATTCTCCCTTTCTTGTCTTCAATTTTTGGTTGTTCTCAATGAAAGTGTGAATCCTGTACCATTTACTGTATCTTGGCTGGAAGAAGAGGTACTCAGTGTATTGTTGAGAATCTAATTTTGTTATGAAAGTAACAGTTACTTAAATTTTGAAGCAAAACTTGGTATTCCTCTTTGTTTAAATGTACAGAAATTTTGACACATTGATATTTAGACACAATTTAATTTAGAATGTTACAGAAAGCCCCCTAAGTATTGTGTCATGGTCCTCAGTTTGCATTTACTTACAATCCTTTTTATACAAAATTGTTAACATTCTGATTTGCTCCTTAAAACTTTGTAAAGTACTTGTGAGAGGAAAACTTTTGGACTATAAATTTCAACTGGTTGTAACTATTTTTTCTATTAAGCCTAATATCACTCATATATCAGAAAAGAAACCCAGAACTCTGGCATGTTGAACAAATGAAAATTTTTATTTCTAGACCTGACACTTTACAAATCATTTGACTTCTCTGAGTTTTTACTGTTACATGAAAAATAGCTGTAAGATCTAAAGTGCTATAACTAATGTAGATTCTTGTGCAAAATGGGTTGTTAACAAAATTTTTACATAAGAACTAACGAGTCAAATTATAAAAGGAAACTGGAATAAAACAGAGATGTCTCTGACAAAGTCATGATAGATTGGTATGGTTGAAAAACAATGAGTAACTCCATGACTGAGATATACTGAGAGTGGACTACAATAGTACATTGTATAAGGATTTAAGGCTGAAAGATATAATAAGACTTATATTTACACTGAGGATTCACCTTGAAGCCCAGGTACTTTCAAATCATAAAAAGCATCTAAGTCTTGAGACACGCAGAAAACATTCCAGAAATTAGAACAACAATAAGAAAAATCTTGGAAAAGTTAGTTCTGTGTGTACAACTTTTGTTTTATATTTAATTACTACCTTAAAGACTAAACAAGTCATGTAATAATATGCTTTAAAAATTATTTTCATATGTTTGGGTATGTCACTGTAAGTGCAAGGTACCTGGGAACTAAGTTTCTACCTTAAGTACTGTATTTAATTTTGGATATTTTGATAAGTAAGGCAAAGAGCAAAGCACATTAATTGATATTTCTTTTATTTAAATAAAATTGTGTTTATATGAAATACTTACTTCCTGATACTAAATATTGACCATTTACATGAAAATGTGTAAGTATGTAATATTGTACACACATACACATATTATGAAATGATAAAAGATATAATGTAATACGTGTAATTCAAAACTTGGATAGATAGTAGAATCAACTTTGCATTTTTAGTAATAAGAATTAAGTAGTAATTAGTAATTAAGGCCTTAATTCATCTTTTATTTTTTTAAAGTGCAATGTTGATATTCTTTCATTTATTCAGTCTTTCAAGTTACAAAATGATTTTTTAATATCAGATTAGTAAAACCTAGGACAGCTAGTCACAGTTTCTATTGCTGTTTAGAGATGTAGAAAAATAAGTAAAGATAAATTGATAAAATATGCTTCAAAGTACTTTCCTTTTTTTGGTCTTTTTATGATCTTGGTCATTTTAAAAATCCTTCCAGAATTTCAGGAGATGTTCTTTCTTAAATGTGGCAGTTAGTGTATAAATTAAGAGATCAAAATCAATTCTACCCTAATTTTATTCCTTCACTATGCTCTTTGAGCCTGGGTATCTAAACGTCCTAAAAAGGCATTATTGAATCTAGGCTGTCACAGCTGGGGAGGACAATTGGCAAAACTTTGGTCTCAGTTGGAAAGTTATGGGGTGCTCAGGGCCAAGTTTAATGATCCGTTTTCCTCCACAGTTACAACACCTAGTATTTGTTAATATTCTAAAGTTTAATACATTTTGAGGATTATTTAATTTACATTTATAAGGATTTTCCATGTAAAACTCAATATCAAACTTTTTAAAATGTATTTTGTTTTGAATTTGAGATACCCATATTACATGATCACACACATATTTTTCTTCATATATTTATATGGAACAGATAAATGTATGTGAGTATGAGATTGATTTAAGCTTTCCATGAGGTTCAAATTTGAGTTTAATTTTAAATATGATTTCAAGCTTCAGTTTAATTTTAAAGAGAATTTAGAGCAATTGAATTATTTTTTTAAAAGTAAAACTACATTTTCTAATTTTGTCTTAATGGTATGTTATGCAACTGAAAATGATGTCATGTGGTATTAAGATACAATATCCTCTTCAAGTCTATTTGATCTTGTGAAAAGTTAAGTTTGGGGCAAAATTTGTCAAAAAAGATACACCAAAGTTGATTTAACAAATTGCTTTTCTCTTTTTATAAATGAAGAAAAAGCCAATATAGCAAGTATCAGTTTGTCTCCCTCTTTTAGTTATCTCAAAATATTTTTTTGGTTGGAAAGCCATCAACTTCTTGTCTAAAAATCTCTGTCCCTGGTTAATAAAACAAGCTATGTATGGAAAAACTCCAACTATCCTGGACTACTCAGAACAGCCTACTGTGACAGTACTGCATTTTCTACCAATGTAGTTTGTTCGGCACAAGGAATTCTGACAATTTACCTGAGGAAAAAATCAAAGAATGAGGATGAGAAATATTAGAAACTCTTGAGGTTGGAAGCTAGATCTGGTCTAAATTTGTAAAACATAATTATGGTAGCCCAATTCTTTTTTCTCATAGCTTTAAAATACACCAAACTAGAGAGCACAGAATACCATTTAATTGCCCAGACCCTGATTCTGGATTACTTAATAAATAGCAGTGCTGTAACAACTAAAAAAAAAAGTTTCAATATCTTTTCCCCCAGGGTACCCAGAGGTTCATCATTTAGTTGGCAACTGAATTTATTTTCTTTCTATTCCTTTGCACAATTTATTAGTTGAATTTAAATCTAGGCAATTCTATTGTCCTTGAAATATAAATACTGGAATTTTTTACATGCATACAAAAAGGTATTATGTGCAGTATATATTGGTTCAATAAATAAGTGGTATTTGAAATTCATATGGGTCTTCTACTCAGAGGTTTGTTTAATAATTCAAAGTAAACCAGTGATAAAGAGAGCAATACATTGGGTGAATTGCTTATTAATTGTGTTAATAGAATTTAATGAAGGGATTTGGTTGTATAATATATAACATGTTTCTTAATGAAAGTGGTTTTATCTGTGTAATTAAAGTTTGAGTTATCTAATACAATATGATGGATTGTTTATCTTCATAATATGTACCAGTTTATAAATGTTGTTTCTAAGCTTTAAGCAGCTAAATTAGAAATACGGTTTGTCTCTGGAGTTATAAAAATTAGAAATTGGTGCAAATAGAAAAAAATTGGTACAGATCGCAGTCCTCAGTAACCCTGATAGATCATTAACAACATACTAAAAAAGATGAGTCAAAAATGTGTCTATCTACCATTTCTACAGCTATTGGTTAAGTTAGGATTTTTATATTCAAAATATTAAATTTGGTAACAATTTCCTCCACTTATTTTACATATCAAATACAATTTTCCCTTAGAACATGTTTGTTCAAATATTAAAAATAAGTTTTTATTGATAAGGAGATCCTCTAAAATCCAACATCTGAAATTTTTCCTATAGAGAATTTCACTCATTGTAGGTAATGGTATCTGTTCAGGTGAATCATATAGCCATCAATTGTACTGCTGACAACCAGTGTTATTCACATTCTTAATGAATAAAATAATGATTCAGATATGTGATATTCATGAAAATAAGCAATGAAGTTGTTAATATGCATCATACATTTATTGGAGATGAGTCAACTCTGATCTGGTAATTTTTCAACCATTTTGCTATTAGGCCTAGCACTTGTTTTTCTAGATTAAAAAAAAAAAGTCCAAGTTCTTTCTTGTGCAATGGACCAAAGCTGACTTCAAGGGAACTTTTGTTGCCTTGATTCAGGTGGCCACAAACTGCACTGTAGCTTAGAGCTTCTTAATATGTGTTGAATGACCAGTTTACTTATATTGTATTTTTTTCATTTCCAGTCTGTTGGGAACAGAAAGGAGATTTGTTTTCCCTTTTTTCTTTAACTTTCCTCTTTTTAGAGAGAAGGAGCATGCATGATCAGGGGATGGGGAGGGGCAAGGAGAGGAAGAGAGACAGAATCTTAAGCATGCCTGACACAGGGCTCCATCTCACAACACTGAGATCACTCCCTAAGCCAAAATTGAGTCAGTAGGTTAACCGATAGAATCACGCAGAAACCCCTGAAAGGAGATTTTTAACATACTTTAACAAACAACAGAATGTTCACTTAAATTTTATTCAAGAAGTACTCAGTGTTGTTACATTTCAAAGTCCATCTTCAATCTTTCATCAGTTATTAAACTTACAGTTACATTTAAATTAACTTTCTGTGAAATAATTGTGATAATTCTTTTCTTTTTTTTTTCACATTTGGCAAACTAACCGTAAAGCATCACATGTTGTAAAATGGTCCTACCACATAGCTTCTACCACTTGTGATTTGATAACACACTAACTGGTCTATATCTAGCCCACAGATCCCATTCTAGGTTGTTGACCAATGTCAAATTTCTATAACAGATTCTAAATACTTACTTCCAATTTCTGTACTTAAGTCATTATGGATGAAAAATAAACAGTTCATGATCATTAGAACAAGAGTGATGTTTTGTAGAACCCTTTTCTAGGGAGCAATAGCTTTTAAAATTGGAGGGGGGTTAAGATGGAGGAGGAGGAGGAGTAGGGGACCCCTTTTTCAGCTGGTCCCCTGAGTCGAGCTGGATAGGTACCAGACCAGCCTGAATATCCACGGAATCAGCCTGAGACACAGGAAGATACATCTGGATCTCTACAAATGAACATCTCCAGCACTGAGTATTGAGGTATGAAGCGGGGAGCCGTGAAACTACGCACAGATATTGGAAGATAAACGGAAGGAGGAGGGAACCACCGCATTCGGGCACCAGGAAGTGGTAGCCACCTGCACGGGGGAGAGGGTGGACTTGCGGATGGCACCCGCGAGAGAGCAGACTGAAACCGTGAGCCAGGAGCGCACGCCACCAGGCATCTCACAGAACTCCAGAATTCCATTGTGCTCACTGGATCCAGACTGAGACCGGGAGCTCCGGGAGAGCGTGGGGGAGGCCAGCAGCGTTAGAAACACAAAGGACAGAGATGCGCCGGCCCTGGAAGTGAGGGCTGGGATGCTGGGTGTGGGGCACACATCCTGGGATGCTGCAGGGTTGAGCAGCACCAAAAGAAACAGAGTTAAAGTGGCCAGAACATCAGTGGAGAATGGTCCGCAATCCCTCTGTTCTGTGAAAGAGGCTGAATATCGGCCGCTGCTGCTCTGACTCTCAGAAGAGGCACAGCAAACCACCAGGGAAAGCCGCCAGAGAACAAAAGCCCGGAAATACTGGTTCACAGGGTGCCCATCCCCATCCCCCCTCGCAGGGGACATGGAGACTCTACCCAAACAGGGTTGCCTGAGTATCGGTGTGGCATGCCCCTCCCNTGCTCACTGGATCCAGACTGAGACCGGGAGCTCCAGGAGAGCGTGGGGGTGGCCGGCAGCGTTAGAAACACAAAGGACAGAGATGCGCCGGCCCTGGAAGTGAGGGCTGGGATGCTGGGTGTGGGGCACACATCCTGGGATGCTGCAGGGTTGAGCAGCACCAAAAGAAACAGAGTTAAAGTGGCCAGAACATCAGTGGAGAATGGTCCGCAATCCCTCTGTTCTGTGAAAGAGGCTGAATATCGGCCGCTGCTGCTCTGACTCTCAGAAGAGGCACAGCAAACCACCAGGGAAAGCCGCCAGAGAACAAAAGCCCGGAAATACTGGTTCACAGGGTGCCCATCCCCATCCCCCCTCGCAGGGGACATGGAGACTCTACCCAAACAGGGTTGCCTGAGTATCGGTGTGGCATGCCCCTCCCCCAGAAGGCAGGCTGAAAAATCAAGAAGCCCACATCCCAGGGTGCCTGGGTGGTGCAGTCATTGAGTTCCTGTCTTTGGCTTAGGGCGTGATCCCGGCGTTCGGGAAAGGAATCCCTCATCGGGCTCCTCCGCTGGGAGCCTGCATCTTCCTCTCCCACTCCCCTGCTTGTGTTCCCTCTCTCACTGGTTGGCTCTATGCCACATAAATATATAAAATCTTTAAAGAAGAAGCCCACATCCCTAAGATCCCTATAAAACAAGGGCACACGGCCTGGGTCCCAGTCAATAATTTGGGCTCTGGACAACCCCGCAACCTCTTCTCATCAGAATGATGAGAAGGAGAGGGCCCCCAGCCCCAGCAAAAAAAAGACAGTGAGTCTATGGCCTCTGCCACAGAAATAATGGATATAGATGTAACCAAATTATCAGAAATGGAATTCAGAGTAACAATGGTCATAATGATGAGTAGACTTGAAAAAAGTATTAACGAAAATGTTACTGATAATATAGAATCCCTAAGGATGGAAATGAGAGCGAATCTGACAGAAATTAAAAATTCTATGAGCCAATGCAGGCGAAACTAGAGGCTCTGACGGCCAAGGTCACCGAAGCAGAGAAGAACATATTAGCATATTGGAGGATGGGTTGGTAGAGGAAAAAACAAAAATAGAAGCTGGACTTAAAAAAATCCATGCCCACGAATGTAGGTTACAGGAGAATACTGACTCAATGAAACGATCCAATGACAATCAAAAGCATCCCCGAGGGGGTGGAGAAAAACAGAGGTCTAGAAGAGATATTTGAACAAATTGTGGCAGAAAACTTCCCTAATCTAGTGAGGGAAACAAACATTCATGTCCAAGAGGCAGAGAGGACCCCTCCCAAGCTCAACCAGGACAAACCGACGCCACGTCCTGTCATATTGCAATTCACAAATATTGATCCAAGGATACAGTATTGAAAGCGTCCAGGGCAAAGAAATTTCTCACGTACCAAGGCAAAGGTATCAGAANTTGCAATTCACAAATATTGATCCAAGGATACAGTATTGAAAGCGTCCAGGGCAAAGAAATTTCATGTACCAAGGCAAAGGTATGAGAATTATGTAAGACCTGTCTACACAGACCTGGAATGAGAGAAGGGGTTGGGGGGGCATTTTTAAAGCTCTTTCAGGGAAAAACATGCAGCCAAGGATCCTTTATCCAGCAAGGCTGTCATTCAGAATTGATGGGGAATAAAAGAGGTTCCAGAATTGCTAGTCATTAACCAATTTCATAACCACAAAACCAGCCCTACAGGAGATATTAAGGGGGGGTTCTATAAAGGTAAAAAGGCCCCAAGGGTGATACAAAACAGAAAGTCAAAACCGATACAAACAAAGACTTTACTGGCAACATGGCATCATCAATATTCTCTCAGTTTTTAGTGTCAATGTAAATGGTTTAAATGCTCCCATAAAGCACCACATGGTTGCAGATTGGATAAAAAGAAATGACCCATCCATTTGCTGTCTACAAGAGACTCATTTTGAACCCAAAGCTGAATTCAGACTGAGAGTAAAGGGATGGACTACCATCTTTCACACAAATGGACCTCAAAAGAAAGCTGGGGTAGCAATTCTCATATCAGATAGATTGGATTTTAAACTAAAGACTATAGTTAGAGACACAGAAGGGCACTATATTATTCTTAAAGGATGTATTGAACAAGTGGATATGACAATTTTAAATAATATGCCCCCAACAGGGGAGGAGCAAGATACACAAGCCAACTCTTAACCAGAATAAAGAGACATATAGATAAAAATACATTAATAGATGGGGATCTCAATACCCCACTATCAGAAATATACAGAAAACCCTGGCAAAAACTAAGCAAAGAATCAATTCTTTGAATGCCATACTCGACGAGTTCGACCTCAGAGATATATATAGAACACTACACCCCAGAACCAAAGAATACTCATTCTATTCTAATGCCCATGGAACATTCTCAAGAATAGACCATGTTCTGGGACACAAAACAGGTCTCAACCAATACCAAAAGACTGAAATTATNATTATCCCCTGCATATTCTCAGACCACAACGCTCTGAAATTGGAACTCAACCACAAGGAAAAACCTGGAAGAAACTCAAACACTTGGAGGCTAAGAACCATCCTGCTCAAGAATGACTCGATAAACCAGGAAATCAAAAAACAAATTAAACAATTTATGGAGACCAACGAGAATGAATACACAACGGTCCAAAACCTATGGGATACTGCAAAGGCAGTCCTAAGGGGGAAATACATAGCCATCCAAGCCTCACTCAAAAGAATAGAAAAATCTAAAATGCAGTTTCTATATTCTCACCTCAAGAAACTGGAACAGCAACAGAGGGACAGGTCTAATACACTCACGAGGAAGCAGTTGACCAAGATTAGAGCAGAAATCAATGAATTAGAAACCAGAACTACAATAGAGCAGATCAACAGGACTAGAAGCTGGTTCTTTGAGAGAATCAATAAAATTGACAGACCACTGGCAAGACTTATCCAAAAGAAAAGAGAAAGGACCCAAATTAATAAAATTATGAATGAAAAAGGAGAGGTCA